>NC_061510.1:133634967-133783841 GCF_022539505.1 Lolium rigidum | reverse complement strand
CGGATTCAAGAGGAGCTACTACTTCCGCTGCCCGCTGGAACGGGGAGGTGGACGTCGTCTTCATCAACAACCGAACGTGTGACCGAGCACGGAGGTGCTGCCCGCTCGTGGCGCCGGAACCGATCGTGATCAAGATCTTCTACGCGCTTTTGCAAGCGGCAAGTGAACGTCTACCGCAGCAACAAGAGCCTCATCTTGTAGGCTTTGGAATCTCTTCAAGGGTGAGACTCGATACCCCCTCGTTGCTACCGTCTTCTAGATTGCATCTTTGCTTGGATTGCGTGTTCGCGGTAGGAAAATTTTTGTTTTCTATGCAACGTTATCCTACAGTTTCCACATGTACCTATGACCTAACCAAGCTCAAATGGAGGCATATGCCCACCGGGGGACCCCCGATGGGATGCAGTCAAAGGGGTAGACCGCGCGGTCAACAGAACAAGGGTTTCATCGGAAATCGAGCATCGGATCAAGGGAATGGCCCCAAAACTTGTGTGTGTCCACATGGAATGCACAAAAGTGATTTTAGATGGTTCTATATCAAAGGCTACTCCTCGTGTGTGTCCGGATTCTCGGACAGGGGGTTCCTACACTTAGGCGCATTCTCGCATGTATAGGGGGAACTCCCTCGGAGTTGAACCGGAGAGAAACTTGGGATCATATGTGATGATCCTTGTTTCCACATGTACCTATGGACCTAACCAAGCTCAAATGGAGGCATATGCCCACCGGGGACCCCGATGGGATGCAGCCAAAGGGGTAGACCGCGCGGTCAACGTAACTAGGGTTTCGTCGGAAATCGAGCATCGGATCTAGGGAATGGCCCCAAAACTTGTGTGTGTCCACATGGAATGCACAAAAGTGATTTGAGATGGTTTTATATCCAAGGCTACTCCTCCAGTGTGTGTCCGGCTTCTGACAGGGGGTTCCTACACTTAGTGCGTATTCTCGCATGTATAGGGGAACTCCTCGGAGTTGAACCGGAGAGAAACTTGGGATCATATGTGATGATCCTAGTTTCCACATGTACCTATGACCTAACCAAGCTCAAATGGAGGCATATGCCCACCGGGGACCCCGATGGGATGCAAATAAAGGGGTAGACCGCGCGGTCAACGTAACTAGGGTTTCATCGGAAATCGAGCATCGGATCTATGGAATGGCCCCAAAACTTGTGTGTGTCCACATGGAATGCACAAAAGTGATTTGAGATGGTTTTATATCCAAGGCTACCCCCCTGTGTGTCCGGCTTCTGGACAGGGGTTCCTACACTTAGGCAGCATTCTCGCATGTATAGGGGAACTCCTCGGAGTTGAACCGGAGAGAAACTTGGGATCATATGTGATGATCCTTGTTTCCACATGTACCTATGACCTAACCAAGCTCAAATGGAGGCATATGCCCACCGGGGACCCCGATGGGATGCAGATCAAAGGGGTAGACCGCGCGGTCAACGTAACTAGGGTTTCATCGGAAATCGAGCATCGGATCAAGGGAATGGCCCCAAAACTTGTGTGTGTCCGCATGGAATGCACAAAAGTGATTTGAGATGGTTTTATATCCAAGGCTACCCCCGTGTGTGTCCGGCTTCTGGACAGGGGGTTCCTACACTTAGGCGCATTCTCGCATGTATAGGGGAACTCCTCGGAGTTGAACCGGAGAGAAACTTGGGATCATATGTGATGATCCTTGTTTCCAAATGTACCTATGACCTAACCAAGCTCAAATGGAGGCATATGCCCACTGGGGACCCCGATGGGATGCAATCAAAGGGGTAGACCGCGCGGTCAACGTAACTAGGGTTTCGTCTGAAATCGAGCATCGGATCAAGGGAATGGCCCCAAAACTTGTGTGTGTCCACATGGAATGCACAAAAGTGATTTGAGATGGTTTTATATCCAAGGCTACCCCCCGTGTGTGTCCGGCTTCTCGGACAGGGGGTTCCTACACTTAGGCGCATTCCGCATGTATAGGGGGAACTCCTCTGAGTTGAACCGGAGAGAAACTTGGGATCATATGTGATGATCCTTGTTTCCACATGTACCTATGACCTAACCAAGCTCAAATGGAGGCATATGCCCACCGGGGACCCCCGATGGGATGCGATCAAAGGGGTAGACCGCGCGGTCAACGTAACTAGGGTTTCATCTGAAATCGAGCATCGGATCTAGGGAATGGCCCCAAAACTTGTGTGTGTCCACATGGAATGCACAAAAGTGATTTGAGATGGTTCTATATCCAAGGCTACCCCCAGTGTGTGTCCGGCTTCTCGGACAGGGGGTTCCTACACTTAGGCAGATTCTCGCATGTATAGGGGAACTCCCTGGAGTTGAACCGGAGAGAAACTTGAGATCATATGGGATGATCCTTGTTTTACCATGTACCTATGACCTAACCAAGCTCAAATGGAGGCATATGCCCACCGGGGGACCCCGATGGGATGCGATCAAAGGGGTAGACCGCGCGGTCAACGTAACTAGGGTTTCATCTGAAATCGAGCATCGGATCAAGGGAATGGCCCCAAAACTTGTGTGTGTCCACATGGAATGCACAAAAGTGATTTGAGATGGTTCTATATCCAAGGCTACCCCCTGTGTGTGTCCGGCTCTCGGACAGGGGGTTCCTACACTTAGGCAGCATCTCGCATGTATAGGGGAACTCCCTGGAGTTGAACCGGAGAGAAACTTGAGATCATATGGGATGATCCTTGTTTTACCATGTACCTATGACCTAACCAAGCTCAAATGGAGGCATATGCCCACCGGGGACCCCCGATGGGATGCAGCTCAAAGGGGTAGACCGCGCGGTCAACGTAACTAGGATTTCATCGGAAATCGAGTATCGGATCAAGGGAATGGCCCCAAAACTTGTGTGTGTCCACATGGAATGCACAAAAGTGATTTGAGATGGTTCTATATCCAAGGCTACTCCCCGTGTGTGTCCGGCTTCTCGGACAGGGGGTTCCTACACTTAGGCAGCAGTCCCGCATGTATAGGTGGAACTCCTCGGAGTTGAACCGGAGAGAAACTTGAGATCATATGGGATGATCCTTGTTTCCACATGTACCTATGACCTAACCAAGATCAAATGGAGGCATATGCCCACCGGGGACCCCGATGGGATGCGAGTCAAAGGGGTAGACCGCGCGGTCAACGTAACAAGGGTTTCATCGAAATCGAGCATCGGATCAAGGGAATGGCCCCAAAACTTGTGTGTGTCCACATGGAATGCACAAAAGTGATTTTAGATGGTTCTATATCAAAGGCTACCCCCCAGGTGTGTCCGGCTTCTGGACAGGGGGTTCCTACACTTAGGCAGATTCTCGCATGTATAGGGGGAACTCCCTCGAGTTGAACCGGAGAGAAACTTGGGATCATATGTGATGATCCTTGTTTCCACATCTACCTATGACCTAACCAAGCTCAAATGGAGGCATATGCCCACCGGGGACCCCCGATGGGATGCAAGTCAAAGGGGTAGACCGCGCGGTCAACGTAACTAGGGTTTCGTCGGAAATCGAGCATCGGATCTAGGGAATGGCCCCAAAACTTGTGTGTGTCCACATGGAATGCACAAAAGTGATTTGAGATGGTTTTATATCCAAGGCTACCCTCCGTGTGTGTCCGGCTTCTGGACAGGGGGTTCCTACACTTAGGCGCATTCTCGCATGTATAGGGGAACTCCCTGGAGTTGAACCGGAGAGAAACTTGAGATCATATGGGATGATCCTTGTTTTACCATGTACCTATGACCTAACCAAGCTCAAATGGAGGCATATGCCCACCGGGGACCCCCGATGGGATGCGAGTCAAAGGGGTAGACCGCGCGGTCAACGTAACTAGGGTTTCATCGGAAATCGAGCATCGGATCAAGGGAATGGCCCCAAAACTTGTGTGTGTCCACATGGAATGCACAAAAGTGATTTGAGATGGTTCTATATCCAAGGCTACCCCCGTGTGTGTCCGGCTTCTGGACAGGGGTTCCTACACTTAGGCAGATTCTCGCATGTATAGGGGGAACTCCTCGGAGTTGAACCGGAGAGAAACTTGAGATCATATGGGATGATCCTTGTTTTACCATGTACCTATGACCTAACCAAGCTCAAATGGAGGCATATGCCCACCGGGGACCCCCGATGGGATGCGAGTCAAAGGGGTAGACCGCGCGGTCAACGTAACTAGGGTTTCATCGGAAATCGAGTATCGGATCAAGGGAATGGCCCCAAAACTTGTGTGTGTCCACATGGAATGCACAAAAGTGATTTGAGATGGTTCTATATCCAAGGCTACTCCCCTGGTGTGTCCGGCTTCTGGACAGGGGGTTCCTACACTTAGGCAGCATTCTCGCATGTATAGGGGGAACCCCTCGGAGTTGAACCGGAGAGAAACTTGAGATCATATGGGATGATCCTTGTTTCCACATGTACCTATGACCTAACCAAGCTCAAATGGAGGCATATGCCCACCAGGGGACCCCCGATGGGATGCAGTCAAAGGGGTAGACCGCGCGGTCAACAGAACAAGGGTTTCATCGGAAATCGAGCATCGGATCAAGGGAATGGCCCCAAAACTTTTGTGTGTCCACATGGAATGCACAAAAGTGATTTTAGATGGTTCTATATCAAAGGCTACCCCCCCAGGTGTGTCCGGATTCTCGGACAAGGGGTTCCTACACTTAGGCAGATTCTGCATGTATAGGGGGGAACTCCCTCGGAGTTGAACCGGAGAGAAACTTGGGATCATATGTGATGATCCTTGTTTCCACATGTACCTATGACCTAACCAAGCTCAAATGGAGGCATATGCCCACCGGGGACCCCCGATGGGATGCGATCAAAGGGGTAGACCGCGCGGTCAACGTAACTAGGGTTTCGTCGGAAATCGAGCATCGGATCTCGGGAATTGCCCCAAAACTTGTGTGTGTCCACATGGAATGCACAAAAGTGATTTGAGATGGTTTTATATCCAAGGCTACCCTCCGGTGTGTCCGGCTTCTGGACAGGGGGTTCCTACACTTAGTGCGCATTCTCGCATGTATAGGGGGAACTCCTCGGAGTTGAACCGGAGAGAAACTTGGGATCATATGTGATGATCCTTGTTTCCACATGTACCTATGACCTAACCAAGCTCAAATGGAGGCATATGCCCACCGGGGACCCCCGATGGGATGCGACCAAAGGGGTAGACCGCGCGGTCAACGTAACTAGGGTTTCATCGGAAATCGAGCATCGGATCTATGGAATGGCCCCAAAACTTGTGTGTGTCCACATGGAATGCACAAAAGGATTTGAGATGGTTTTATATCCAAGGCTACCCCCTGTGTGTGTCCGGCTTCTGGACAGGGGGTTCCTACACTTAGGCGGATTCCCGCATGTATAGGGGGAACTCCCTCGGAGTTGAACCGGAGAGAAACTTGGGATCATATGTGATGATCCTTGTTTCCACATGTACCTATGACCTAACCAAGCTCAAATGGAGGCATATGCCCACCGGGGACCCCCGATGGGATGCAGATCAAAGGGGTAGACCGCGCGGTCAACGTAACTAGGGTTTCATCGGAAATCGAGCATCAGATCAAGGGAATGGCCCCAAAACTTGTGTGTGTCCGCATGGAATGCACAAAAGTGATTTGAGATGGTTTTATATCCAAGGCTACCCCCCGTGTGTGTCCGGCTTCTGGACAGGGGGTTCCTACACTTAGGCGCATTCCGCATGTATAGGGGGAACTCCTCGGAGTTGAACCGGAGAGAAACTTGGGATCATATGTGATGATCCTTGTTTCCAAATTTACCTATGACCTAACCAAGCTCAAATGGAGGCATATGCCCACCGGGGACCCTCGATGGGATGCGAGTCAAAGGGGTAGACCGCGCGGTCAACGTAACTAGGGTTTCGTCGGAAATCGAGGATCGGATCAAGGGAATGGCCCCAAAACTTGTGTGTGTCCACATGGAATGCACAAAAGTGATTTGAGATGGTTTTATATCCAAGGCTACCCTCCGTGTGTGTCCGGCTTCTGGACAGGGGGTTCCTACACTTAGGCGGATTCTCGCATGTATAGGGGGAACTCCTCGGAGTTGAACCGGAGAGAAACTTGGGATCATATGTGATGATCCTTGTTTCCACATGTACCTATGACCTAACCAAGCTCAAATGGAGGCATATGCCCACCGGGGACTCCCGATGGGATGCAATCAAAGGGGTAGACCGCGCGGTCAACGTAACTAGGGTTTCATCTGAAATCGAGCATCGGATCTAGGGAATGGCCCCAAAACTTGTGTGTGTCCACATGGAATGCACAAAAGTGATTTGAGATGGTTCTATATCCAAGGCTACCCCCCAGGTGTGTCCGGCTTCTCGGACAGGGGGTTCCTACACTTAGGCAGATTCTGCATGTATAGGGGGGAACTCCCTCGGAGTTGAACCGGAGAGAAACTTGAGATCATATGGGATGATCCTTGTTTTACCATGTACCTATGACCTAACCAAGCTCAAATGGAGGCATATGCCCACCGGGGACCCCCGATGGGATGCAGATCAAAGGGGTAGACCGCGCGGTCAACGTAACTAGGGTTTCATCGGAAATCGAGTATCGGATCAAGGGAATGGCCCCAAAACTTGTGTGTGTCCACATGGAATGCACAAAAGTGATTTGAGATGGTTCTATATCCAAGGCTACTCCCCAGGTGTGTCCGGCTTCTCGACAGGGGGTTCCTACACTTAGGCAGATTCTGCATGTATAGGGGGAACTCCTCGGAGTTGAACCGGAGAGAAACTTGAGATCATATGGGATGATCCTTGTTTTACCATGTACCTATGACCTAACCAAGCTCAAATGGAGGCATATGCCCACCGGGGACCCCGATGGGATGCGAGTCAAAGGGGTAGACCGCGCGGTCACCGTAACTAGGGTTTCATCGGAAATCGAGTATCGGATCAAGGGAATGGCCCCAAAACTTGTGTGTGTCCACATGGAATGCACAAAAGTGATTTGAGATGGTTCTATATCCAAGGCTACCCCCCGTGTGTGTCCGGCTTCTGGACAGGGGGTTCCTACACTTAGGCGCATTCCGCATGTATAGGGGGAACTCCCTGAGTTGAACCGGAGAGAAACTTGAGATCATATGGGATGATCCTTGTTTTACCATGTACCTATGACCTAACCAAGCTCAAATGGAGGCATATGCCCACCGGGGACCCCCGATGGGATGCAGTCAAAGGGGTAGACCGCGCGGTCAACAGAACAAGGGTTTCATCGGAAATCGAGCATCGGATCAAGGGAATGGCCCCAAAACTTGTGTGTGTCCACATGGAATGCACAAAGGTGATTTTAGATGGTTCTATATCAAAGGCTACCCCCCGTGTGTGTCCGGCTTCTCGGACAGGGGGTTCCTACACTTAGGCGGATTCTGCATGTATAGGGGGAACTCCTCGGAGTTGAACCGGAGAGAAACTTGGGATCATATGTGATGATCCTTGTTTCCACATGTACCTATGACCTAACCAAGCTCAAATGGAGGCATATGCCCACCGGGGACCCCGATGGGATGCAATCAAAGGGGTAGACCGCGCGGTCAACGTAACTAGGGTTTCGTCTGAAATCGAGCATCGGATCTAGGGAATGGCCCCAAAACTTGTGTGTGTCCACATGGAATGCACAAAAGTGATTTGAGATGGTTTTATATCCAAGGCTACCCTCCAGGTGTGTCCGGCTTCTGGACAGGGGTTCCTACACTTAGGCGCATTCTCGCATGTATAGGGGGAACTCCCTCGGAGTTGAACCGGAGAGAAACTTGGGATCATATGTGATGATCCTTGTTTACACATGTACCTATGACCTAACCAAGCTCAAATGGAGGCATATGCCCACCGGGGGACCCCCGATGGGATGCAGTCAAAGGGGTAGACCGCGCGGTCAACAGAACTAGGGTTTCATCGGAAATCGAGCATCGGATCTATGGAATGGCCCCAAAACTTGTGTGTGTCCACATGGAATGCACAAAAGTGATTTGAGATGGTTTTATATCCAAGGCTACCCCCCATGTGTGTCCGGCTTCTAGGACAGGGGGTTCCTACACTTAGGCAGATTCTGCATGTATAGGGGGGGAACTCCCTCGGAGTTGAACCGGAGAGAAACTTGGGATCATATGTGATGATACTTGTTTCCACATGTACCTATGACCTAACCAAGCTCAAATGGAGGCATATGCCCACCGGGGACCCCGATGGGATGCGAGTCAAAGGGGTAGACCGCGCGGTCAACGTAACTAGGGTTTCATCGGAAATCGAGCATCGGATCTAGGGAATGGCCCCAAAACTTGTGTGTGTCCACATGGAATGCACAAAAGTGATTTGAGATGGTTCTATATCCAAGGCTACCCTCTGTGTGTGTCCGGCTTCTGGACAGGGGGTTCCTACACTTAGGCGGATTCTCGCATGTATAGGGGGAACTCCTCGGAGTTGAACCGGAGAGAAACTTGAGATCATATGGGATGATACTTGTTTTACCATGTACCTATGACCTAACCAAGCTCAAATGGAGGCATATGCCCACCGGGGACCCCCGATGGGATGCGAGTCAAAGGGGTAGACCGCGCGGTCAACGTAACTAGGGTTTCATCGGAAATCGAGTATCGGATCAAGGGAATGGCCCCAAAACTTGTGTGTGTCCACATGGAATGCACAAAAGTGATTTGAGATGGTTCTATATCCAAGGCTACCCCCTGTGTGTGTCCGGCTTCTGGACAGGGGGTTCCTACACTTAGGCGCATTCTCGCATGTATAGGGGGAACTCCTCGAGTTGAACCGGAGAGAAACTTGAGATCATATGGGATGATCCTTGTTTTACCATGTACCTATGACCTAACCAAGCTCAAATGGAGGCATATGCCCACCGGGGACCCCGATGGGATGCAATCAAAGGGGTAGACCGCGCGGTCAACGTAACTAGGGTTTCATCTGAAATCGAGTATCGGATCAAGGGAATGGCCCCAAAACTTGTGTGTGTCCACATGGAATGCACAAAAGTGATTTGAGATGGTTCTATATCCAAGGCTACCCCCTGTGTGTGTCCGGCTTCTCGGACAGGGGGTTCCTACACTTAGGCGCATTCCGCATGTATAGGGGGAACTCCTCGGAGTTGAACCGGAGAGAAACTTGAGATCATATGGGATGATCCTTGTTTCCACATGTACCTATGACCTAACCAAGCTCAAATGGAGGCATATGCCCACCGGGGACTCCCGATGGGATGCAGCTAAAGGGGTAGACCGCGCGGTCAACGTAACAAGGGTTTCATCGGAAATCGAGCATCAGATCAAGGGAATGGCCCCAAAACTTGTGTGTGTCCACATGGAATGCACAAAAGTGATTTTAGATGGTTCTATATCAAAGGCTACCCCCCAGGTGTGTCCGGCTTCTCGGACAGGGGGTTCCTACACTTAGGCAGATTCTGCATGTATAGGGGGGACTCCTCGGAGTTGAACCGGAGAGAAACTTGGGATCATATGTGATGATCCTTGTTTCCACATGTACCTATGACCTAACCAAGCTCAAATGGAGGCATATGCCCACCGGGGCCCCCGATGGGATGCAGTCAAAGGGGTAGACCGCGCGGTCAACAGAACTAGGGTTTCGTCGGAAATCGAGCATCGGATCTAGGGAATGGTCCCAAAACTTGTGTGTGTCCACATGGAATGCACAAAAGTGATTTGAGATGGTTTTATATCCAAGGCTACCCTCCAGGTGTGTCCGGCTTCTCGGACAGGGGGTTCCTACACTTAGGCAGATTCTGCATGTATAGGGGGAACTCCTCGGAGTTGAACCGGAGAGAAACTTGGGATCATATGTGATGATCCTTGTTTCCACATGTACCTATGACCTAACCAAGCTCAAATGGAGGCATATGCCCACCGGGGACTCCCGATGGGATGCAGTCAAAGGGGTAGACCGCGCGGTCAACAGAACTAGGGTTTCATCGGAAATCGAGCATCGGATCTATGGAATGGCCCCAAAACTTGTGTGTGTCCACATGGAATGCACAAAAGTGATTTGAGATGGTTTTATATTCAAGGCTACCCCCCAGGTGTGTCCGGCTTCTCGGACAGGGGGTTCCTACACTTAGGCAGATTCTGCATGTATAGTGGGGAACTCCTCGGAGTTGAACCGGAGAGAAACTTGAGATCATATGTGATGATCCTTGTTTCCACATGTACCTATGACCTAACCAAGCTCAAATGGAGGCATATGCCCACCGGGGACCCCGATGGGATGCGAGTCAAAGGGGTAGACCGCGCGGTCAACAGAACTAGGGTTTCGTCGGAAATCGAGCATCGGATCTAGGGAATGGCCCCAAAACTTGTGTGTGTCCACATGGAATGCACAGAAGTGATTTGAGATGGTTCTATATCCAAGGCTACCCCCGTGTGTGTCCGGCTTCTGGACAGGGGGTTCCTACACTTAGGCGGATTATGCATGTATAGGGGGAACTCCTCGGAGGTGAACCGGAGAGAAACTTGAGATCATATGTGATGATCCTTGTTTCCAAATGTACCTATGACCTAACCAAGCTCAAATGGAGGCATATGCCCACCGGGGACCCCGATGGGATGCGATCAAAGGGGTAGACCGCGCGGTCATCGAACTAGGGTTTCGTCGGAAATCGAGCATCGATGTAGAGAATGGCCCCAAAACTTGTGTGTGTCCACATGGAATGCACAAAAGTGATTTGAGATGGTTTTATATTCAAGGCTACCCCCGGTGTGTCCGGCTTCTCGGACAGGGGGTTACTACACTTAGGCGGATTCTCGCATGTATAGGGGGAACTCCTCGGAGGTGAACCGGAGAGAAACTTGAGATCATATGTGATGATCCTTGTTTCCACATGTACCTATGACCTAACCAAGCTCAAATGGAGGCATATGCCCACCGGGGACCCCGATGGGATGCGATCAAAGGGGTAGACCGCGTGGTCACCGTAACTAGGGTTTCGTCGGATCTATGCTTAACCCTTGACAACACTCGATGATAGATGTTTCTTTTATCTCCATTCAGTTGTACCTTGTGTAGTGGTGGTAGCAATTTGGTACAAACACATGGAATTCAATATCTAAGATGCATTCGTTCATAAGTTTATGTAGCTTCTAAATTTGAGGTGTATAACTTTTGATAAACTATTCTAATCACCCCGTTCCTAAGAAATTTGGTCAATTTTGTATTCCAAAAAAATAAGAGAGAAAAAAATAAGAGAAAAATAAGAGAAAAAATAAAAAAATAAGAGAAAAATAAGAGAAAAAAAGAAAAAAACTCTATGCCGACGGCCACCCTCGGCATATAGCCGGCCGTCGGCATATGTGCCCGCGCCGCACTGCTACATGGGAGCTGGTCGAGCCGGACCAGCTCCCAAACCCTAAACGCCCAACCGCCCCGCGCCGCCGCCCCAAACTCCGCCCCGCGCCGCCGCCCAAACTTGCCGCCCGCGCCCGCGCCCGCCGCTCGCCGGCCGCCCCGCCGCCGGCCGCCCGCCGCCCTCTCCCTCCCCGGCCGCCCTCCCGCCCGCTGCCCCTCCCTCCCCGGCCGCCCTCCTCCCCGCCTCCGCCCTCCCTCTCCCTCGCCCTCGCCCTCCTCTCCCCTATCCCGCCGCCCGCCCGCTGCCCCTCCCTCCCCGGCCGCCCTCCTCCCTCGCCCCGCCCTCCTCTCCCCTATCCCGCCGCCCGCCCGCCGCCCTCGCCTCGACCCCGCAGGCCCCCGCCTCATCTCTTCTCTCGTAAGTTTTTTTGTAAGTTTTTTTTATACAATCTTGCAATTCCATCTAAGATTGTATGCTATTTAGAAATAGAAATAGAAAATGTGAAATGTGAAATAATTTGTGAAATGTGAAAATAGAAAATGTGAAAATGTGAAAATGTGAAATAGCAAATGTGAAAGTGTGAAATAGAAAATGTGAAATAGAAATACAAATGGAAAATGTGAAAATGTGAAATAGAAAATGTGAAATAGAAATACAAATAGAAAATGTGAAATGTGAAATAATTTGTTTTTTATTGAATGGAAATAGGTGCCGTCGTGACCGCCGACCTCGTGACCGCCCCGTCGTGACCGGCCCGTCGTGACCGCCCGTCGTGACCTCCTTGTCGCCGTGTCCGTGATTCTCTCCGTCCGCCGAGGGTGAGCTAAAACATCGCCTCCCCTTCTCCGCATTTTCTTATGTCACTAGATTCATTTTCCAAGTCCAGCTTGCGTAACCTAGGTGTCACTTCCCGTCCGCGAGCGTTACGCGGATAAATATGCATTAGTGGTCCGCATATTTTGAACCGTAACGCTTGCGGCATTTACGGGACAGTCGGCGGATGCGTAGTTGTCTACGTTTTCCATGTTCTACTCCGGTCCGAGTCAGGATTTCGGCGGCGCCTCCCCGTTGTTCTCCGGATGCACATCCTCTCGGCTTTTGCCGAGACGTGTATCGGGAGAGCAGCGGGGAGGTGCTGCCGAAATTCTGACTTGGACCGGGGTAGAGCATGGAGAACGTAGCCAACTACGGATCCGGCGGCTGCTAGGAGCCCACCTAGTAGAGATGTAGGTTGATGCATGCGTTTCGCCCGTAAAATAAATAAAAATATGATGCATTTAATTTCCTATTTGATATAAATGCTATGTCCGTGGTTTGGCTCCCAATAAAGCGAGAGGATGGCTGATAATGGATGGATGTACAATGAGCGTGTTAGTGCGACCGAGAAAACAGATGAGTGGACAAGGAAGACCCATTTTCTAGTGAATGAGTTAGCGCGTGGTACAAAGGGGCTGGTTCGGGCACTTTGCCCCCGTGTTCGCCGCGTGAAGCGTCAACGTCGTGGGAAGGATGAAATGTATAGACACCTTCCGCAATATGGGTATATGCATGGGTACGTCACGGAAATCGACTTTGATGAGCGCGAACGTGACAGAGGTGAGGTGATGCGGCAGCGGCTCAATGGCAATGCGTACGATGGAGTTAGAGACTTTCTAGATGATCTCGTCCATGCCGATGTCCCGGATTCGCCGCGAACCGGAGGCGCCGCCGTAACCGGAGGCGCCGCCGTAACCGGAGGAACCAGAGCCAACCGCGAAGGCCTTCTATGATATGATTGCCGCGGCTAAGAGGCCTCCGTACGAGGGCGCCGCGATTTCTCAGCTCGATGCCATCTCCCAATGTCTAGCCGACAAGACCCGGTACAACACCACCCGTGAGGGCTTTGAAGCAAGTCTCGAAAACAACCGGTAACATGTTGCCCAAAGATCATTGTCCGCCTCAAAGCTCGCACGCGACGAGGAGAATTATGAAGGACCTCAACATGGATTATCAAAGGATAGATCGTTGTCCGAAAGGCTGCGTTCTATTTTGGAGACAAGTATGCGGAGGACAAGTACTCGTCCCATCTCGTAAGCGGTCTAGGTATGAAGAGGTAACGGGAAAGGATGGTCGTGTGAGGCAGTCAAGCACCGCAAAGTCGATTCTTCGATATCTCCCATTCATAAAAAGAATCCAGCTGCTTTACATGCACGAGGAGACAGCCAAACAGATGACGTGGCACAAGTATGGGAAGAGATTCGTGGACGAAAACAAGAAGTTGAAGATGGGACATCCATCCGATGGTACGGCATGGAAGAACTTCGATACAAAACACCGCCTTAAGGCAGCCGAGGCTCGGAATGTCGAATTGCGATAGCAACAGATGGCTTCAATCCATATGGTATGTCCACCGCCAATTACGCTTGCTGGCCCGTGTTTGTTATTCCGCTCAATCTCCCTCCCGGAGTCCTAATGACGAGGAAGACCATGTTTCGTCGCCGATCATTCCAGGCCCTCATTACCCGGGGAAGAATTTGAGTGTCTACATGCAGCCGATTGTGGAAGATTTGAACCACTCTTGGCACCACGGGACATTGACGTACGACCGAGCATCGAAGACAAACTTCGCATGAGAGTTTGGTTGCAGTATACCATGCATGACATGCCCGGGTACGCCCTAACATGTGGATGGTGTACAGCTGGTAAGTGGCCATGCCCAAGTGTGCGTGCATCGGCTTGAGTTCCTTTGGCTACGAAGGGTCGCAAGTATGTTGCGTTTGACACGAATCGACAGTTCCTCAAAAGGAGGCATCCGTTTAGAGAAGACAAAAAGAACTTCAAGAAGGGCAAAGTTGTGCATGAAAAAAAGATGTGCCGAAGTTTGATGGTACACTTGTTGAAGCCGAGCTACGTGCTCTCGTGCCGGCAGCGACGCCTAACCGGCCATCAATTTGAGGGATATGGTGTAACGCACAACCGGACTCACGAGGCGGCTTTAACGAAGCTCGAGTATTACAAGGACCTCGAACTTCCCCATAACATCGATGTGATGCACACCGTAAAGAATGTCGCGGAGTCCGTCTTTCACACATGCCCGAACATTCCCGGGAAGTCAAAGGATAATGTCAAGGCTAGAGTCGATATTGAGATCCTCTCGTGATAGGGAAAAATTACACATGAAGCGTCCTATTGGCCGTCAAAAGAATTGGTTCAAGCCGCATGCCAACTTCTGCCTTGATTCCATCCAAAAGAAGGAGGCATTCGCGTGGCTCAAATACGTCGTGATGTTCCCGGATGGTTATTGCTCGAATATGAGTAAGGGAGTTAATCTTTCGACGGGAAAAGTCACCGGGCTCAAGAGTCACGACTATCATATATGGATTCAGCGGCTCATGCCGGTGATGCTTCGAGGGTATATCCCCGAGAAAGTCCGGCGAGTGCTTGCGCAGCTGATCGAGCCATTTCTTCCGCACGCTCCGTGCTAAGCAGTATATGTCCCGAGGTTATTGCAAAGCTACAACATACAAGTGCCGGAGTTGCTATGCAATTTGGAGATGATATTTCCGCCGGCTTCTTTACTCCGATGGCACATCTCATTGTGCACCTCGCCAACGAGGCACTCTTGGGTGGTCCGGTGCAGCTTCGTTGGCGGTTCTGTATTGAGAGAGAGTTTAAGTATATTCGAAAGATAACCGGAAACAAGGCCAAGATTGAAGCATGCATAGCTGAGGCAATATGCCTTCGGGAGATGGCAGATGCCGCGACAACGTACTATCCCGATGATGTTCCCACTCAGCATAACCCGGTCACTCGTTACAATGTCGACGTGCCCGAGAATGACCCCAAGCTAAAACTATTCCAATTCCCCGGTGGCAAGGCTGGTAAAGGAACAAAATATAAATTGGAGAACGAAGAGAAGGATTGTATAATGCTATATGTGCTTATGAACATGGAGGAAGTGATCCCATTCGTAAGGTAAAATGGTGAACAAATTACTTTGCAGCTAGTAACCTCGTCTCGGTCTAATGCTTATTTTCTCCTTTCAGCGAATTCACGGATGAAATGTGGCCGTATGATGAATTGCCCGAAACCTCGGAGATGGACACTCTACCGAAAGACGGTGCTCCCGGAATTAATAAAAACTTTGTGACATGGTTCATGGAAAAAGTAATTTCTAACCTTTCCTCTTACATTGCAACACGTGACTTGTCCCTCTTATTACACGTAACTAATGCACACAACAAATTTGAAATGTTCTTGTAGGGCCGTGAGAGAAACGTTGATATGATAGATGAGTTGAAATGTGTTTCCCAAGGTTGTAGCCGTGAGGTGACCAAGTATGAGAAGTATGATGTGAATGGGTTTCGCTTCCACACGTAGACGCACCGTAAGGGCCGGGCGAATCCCAAAACGATAAATATTGGGGTCTTCACCAAAGGAGCCAACAACTTTGATTACTACGGAAGGTTACAAAGTGTATACGAGTTGACATTCAATCGTACGAACGTGCAACTCAATATCGTCGTGTTCAAGTGTCATTGGTTCGACCCAATAGGTGGACAGAGAAGTGATAAGTCCATTGGGTTAGTTGAAGTTAAGCCTTCAACCACCTATAGCGGAGCCGATGTCTTTATTGTGGCTCACCAAGCCAAGCAAGTTTATTATTTGCCCTACCCATGCCAGAAAGCGGAACTCAAGGGTTGGGAAGTCGTCTTCCGGTATCGCCACATGGTAACCTACCGATTCCTCCGAGGATGATTACAACAACATTGACCCCGTGACATACGAGGGGATTTTCTATCAAGAGGAACAGGACTTCGGGGAATATATTTTAGAACCGTTTGTTCAAGAGGACCTCGGGAACGATGCGAAACTCGTGGTGAGTCGGTGGTGGATCTAAAGGACATATCTATGCTCGAGAAGTTACTTGAGGCGAATGACAATTATGATGAGCCTCCACCCGTCGACCCTTCAACTTTGTACTCACAAGATAGTGATAGTGATAGTGGGCCGAGAGAAAGAGAAAGAGAAAGAGAAAGAGATGGAGTATGAGAGTGAGCATGAGAGCGATGATGGCTGGTGAGGGTCTTTTATTCTTAGTATTTATTATGTCAACATGCTTCTTAATTGCATTGTGCCTTTTATTCTTAGTATCTTCATTTTATTATGTCAACATGCTTCTTAATTGCATTGTGCCTTTTATTCTTAGTATCTTCATTTTATTATGTCAACATGCTTCTTAATTGCATTGTGCCTTTTATTCTTAGTATCTTCATATAATATGTCTTTGTGCTTAACCTGTTTTATTCTTCTCAATGCAGTGACTGGACAATATGAGCAGCGGCAAGGCAGACTCCGAGAGCTTGCTTAAGACGCCGGCGCAGTGAAGAGGAATATTCCTAGACCCACTAGACGGAGTGATCGAGCCCCGGTGCAAAATCCGCGTTACGCCGATGGTACCGATGGAGGACGAGGTCGAGGAGGACGAGGTGGAGGTCGAGGACGAGGACGAGGAGGACGAGGTGGAGGACGAGGTGGCGGCGGGGTACACATGGACTTTGACGAGCCACCCTCCGCTTCCGGCGACGTGGCTCCTCGAGTTGTACCTAGAGGGTCCGTCTAGTGGGGAGGTGGAGATGGAGACGGAGTCTACACACGAGTCGGACTCTAGGGCTGAGTTGGAGGTGATGGAGGATGGGGGTGCGCCGAAGCCCTTGAAGCTTCGTGGAGAAGCTAGAGTCCCCGATGCGAGGAAGGAGCCGAAGAGCCATGATGACAAGGCCCTTATCATTCCTTCGAGCGATGAGTAAGTGTACTACTTCAGAAATTTCGAACATGTATTTTCATCTTGGGCATAATAAACAATTTGGCATGTGTACTAATGTGTGATTTATTTGCAGCAACTCGGACATGGGATGCCAAGCTCCCCGCATGCCTAACGGCTTGCTTGGGGCTCGATTAAGAAGTTCTGGCCCGGCAGATACACTCCCCTTAGCACGGTCCCCGGTGGCCCGACGAAGCTAGCCACTACTTGGGCGGACTATGAGGATGCCCCCGCCGTAGGCTTCGCGACAACTGCCGAGGCCGTGACCACCAAGTTCGGGTAAGGCATATATTTCTCGAGCACCGTTCATAGTTGATGACCCTAATGTGCTAACTCATGACTTTCACAACTGATTTATGCATGATTGAAGTGCTTCTATCGTGTGGACCCGGAGCATGACACGCAGGCGCGTCTCACTTTGCGTGGCGCTTGCGAGAGGTTGACACCGCAGCGAGTGGTACAACCAAAAGTTCACCGCCGCTAGTGCCTTCCGGGCTAACAAGGGTAAGAGGGTCAAGAAGGAGTACTATGTTGGTAACGAGCCTACGGACGAATGGGCAATGACCATTGAGGAGTACATGTCGGTGAGTAAAATGTCAATGAGATTCTACATTGCTGCTAAGTTTTCATTGAATTATCTTGAGCTGAGTATTGCGTTTTCAGGTTTGTCCGGAGTGGGCCGAGCAGCATAGGGAGGCATGGGAGGAGCTGATTAGGGCGAGGTGGCTCAGGCAGGATGAGGAGTTTGCAGCCGTGTCGAGGCGTAACATGGAGAACCGAGGCACCGGTGGCACACACTGCGCGGGAAACCGCGACTACACCCGCTTCAAGGGGAAAAAGGTATGTATATACATGGAACGACCTTCATTCATTTCCCGCCATGTCTCATTTGTGGTACGCTTAACTTTTCTTTTCGCGATGCAGGTGGCCGAGGCACCACCCGGGGTGGTGCTTCATGATGCCCAGATATATGACATGATGCGGACGAAGCGAAGCCCAATCCCGCATTGCCTCAGCCACGGTACTACGGCAATGCCAAGGCCGCCAAGGAGGACTACTGCGACATGGTCAAGTCTCGTCACCCCGAGGTGGATGACCCCTTGAGCATTCCGGTCGACGAGGAGTCGTTGGTCCTGTCGGGGCACGGGCGTCCGCATGGCCGTTTCCCTTGGATGAATAAGGCGGTCAAGCCTACCCACTCCACGAGCTACACGCGCCTCAAGCATACCCTCACCGCCGACAGCCCCCAGCCCTCGTCCACGGCCTGCTCGTCCACCCGCCTACGATGTAAGTTTCCTCATTTTCATCCTCTTTCCGGTTTTCCTTCCTACATGGCTAAGTGTTTACGAGATTCATTGTTTCTGAAATTGTAGCCCGACTTCGAGGCGGCCTTCGAAGCCTGCAATGAAGCGTATCAGCAGGCCGCCGCCCGGTGGAATAGGCAGAATACGGCCTATATGACGTATATATCAGTAAGTCTGAATCTTCCTTCTCGCGCAAGTAGATGACAAGTCTCAGTTTGATGCTTTATTTCCGCAAAGCCTAACTTGTAACCTATCTTGCAGGAAATGATGATCTCTATGTCTACTGGTACACCGCCACCGGATCGAGTTACCGTGGCGGGGGACATGCCTATCATGCCATCGAGGGCAGCTTTCGCTGCGACTTACTACGGATCCACACCGGAGGTAAGTTCTTTGCCAAACCGGTAGTTACCACTTTCCTTTGCCTCGCAAGTTGCTAACATGTAGGGAACACGTAGGGAACGGGATGGTCCGGGAACCAGGCATCGCCGGGTGGGCGCGAGGTCACACCGGTTCATGAAGGTGGTCGGTCTCCTGGGCGTTCTGCTGGTGTCTCTCCGTCGACTACTCCTGGGACTACTCCCGGTGCCTCTCCGTCGACTTCTCCCGGGCGTGCTACCGGTCCTTCTCCAGGTGGTTCTTCTGCAGCTTCTACCGGAGCGAAACCCCGGGCTGCTCGTTTCGCCAAGGATGTGGGCGGACACACCCCGCCCGGGTCCTTCCTCCGCTAGTCAGCACCGGGCTTCTTGCTTGCCATCATTTGCTACCTACTACTATGTATTGGATGACATGGCACTCTCCTCTTGTATGCTACTACATGCACCATGTATGCTACTATGTGGATTTCATGCTATTTATGTGAATTATGGTGATTTTGGATGAATTTGGATGTATTTGTATGCTACTATGTGGATTTCATGCTATTTACGTGAATTATGACGAATTTGGTCGATTTTGGATGAATTTGGTCGATTATATGATATTTATGTGAATTTGGTGGATTATATGAACTGGAACCGGAACTCGGATTGCACTGGAACTGGAACTGGAAAACAAAAAAAAATGGCAGGCCCTATGCCGAGGGTAAGGCCGTCGGCATAGACCCTGACATAGGGCCATATGGTCAGGTCTATGCCGAGGGGGTTGCCCTCGGCGTAGCCCGACGCGCCCGAGCTCGCCGCGTGTCCACGGCCTGGCTGCATGGATCAAGTATATGCCGAGGGGTTGCCCTCGGCGTAGAGGCACAGCTGGCGGCGCCACGACGCGCCACGTCGCCCACCCGCGAGGAGGCCTGGCTGCATGCGCCATGCGGACGCCGAGGGCCGGGCCGTCGGCATAGACTCCGTACGTGGCAGCCGGGCGATGCGCCACGTCGCCCCCACGGCGCGCAGATGGCTGGGCTATGCCGAGGGGATTACCGTCGGCGTCCGGACGGAGCACCGTTAACGGAGACGGCCGGCCGTGGCCAAACGCCGAGGGCAGCTACGCCGAGGGAAGTCGCACCGTCGGTATAGCCGGCATACGCCGACGGCCGGCCCTACGCCGACGGCACGATGACAGTGCCGAGGGACCCGGACGCCGAGGGGCTATGCCGAGGGCTGCCGTCGGCGTAGCCTACGCCGAGGGCCAGGCGTGGCTACGCCGAGGGCAGCCGGCCGTCGGCGTCTACGTCGATTCCTGTAGTGGCGGTTTTATACTACGGCATATATAGTCGTTCAAATTTCAGGAAATGAATTCGAGGGCGGTTGGTGCTCCCAAGGCATGGGACATCTATAATCTATAATATCTAAATTGGAGCAACCCACTAAATTATTTCTCTCAACATGCAAGCTGTCCACATCATCAAGCACCACTAAGCAATCCTAAGCTGCCACATCATACATGCCTCCACATTATCCATCTCTAAATAAGACCCCCACGTCATCCAATGGCCATGTTCCTTTATTTTTTCCCAGAGCGCTTCAATTCCGTCCTCTGCCTTGTGTCTTCGCCTGTTACTTCTTCTATATCGCTCCAAACGTTAATGCAAAGCATTTTCGTTCTCTGTTATCCACTTAGTGTTGTTACTCATCGGCCGTTTCCATCCCATCGGCTTCAAACGACGCTATCTCTTCCTATTCCTATGCTTCCTTATATAAACATGTCATCTCTCTGTCTATCTATCTCCTCATATAGTCCAGTGACCCAAACAAACGGCCATCGATGATGGCCATGGTGGCTGATCTAGAGGACTAGGAGCCGGAGAGCTAGAACGCTCAAGAATGAGGGAGCCATATATTTTGTCCTCCTGCTGAGGTTCCGAGCAGTCTGCAACAGCTCTCAAGCGTCTGTGGCTGGCTCGAACCATGAAGCGTGAAACTATTTCCCATGCAGTTATATCGTTTGCTCACCGATCTCGATTTGTCGTGTCGCAGGACTACAACGAGGTTTGGATTTTGACGCGGTCCAGCGAGTTCCGCAAAGAAGATTTCGACGGTATGACCTTCTTTGTGATTACTTTCTTCCAGAATATGCCGTGTGTTTGGCTAATTTGGGTTTCCTTGGTTGGTTAGATCCCTAATTAAGCAGCCATCAGCGACTTCATATTCTCTGGCGTCATGAGTTTGTCCTATGATGAATACATCGGTGTTGGTTTTTGAAAGCCACGCTTTGCTTCAGACAACCTTTATTTGCACTCTATTAGCCAAGTAAAGCCTCTGGACTAACATTTGCTTAAGTATTTGACACGCCTGCTCACAGTATGCATGCTTTACTTATAAGAGCGCAACTTCCTTCAGCAAGAAACCAGTGTGACATAATTTGTCGTAAAAATTAATTTCATGTTGGCGTTATTTTCACTTCTACTTCAACGTTCATACAAAACTATCTTTTAAACATGAAAAGTCACCGCAGCAATGCCGCTTCTCCATGGATGTCACTCATACATGAGGAGTAGTGTATTGGCATCTATCATAACAGAGACATGGAAAGGTTAACGCGTCCTTTAGCCAGACAAATAGGGTCCTCTTTTCTTCTTTGAGAAAAAAACATTACAGTCCCACCACTGTTTACATTTCAGCCGTGAACATTGCAAGCAATTAATTCTGCCATACATTAGTTTAGGTATCCTGTTTTTTATGCTTTGTTATTCAACCTATTGTTGTCACCTTTGTATACTTCAGTCTTTTTTATTATCCTCATGTATAGAATTTATGATTATTATCTACCAACATAATTCCACATGAGTTTAACTTAACACATAACAGAAAAAATACTATAAATTTCCGCAGCAACGCGCGGGGTATTTTCTAGTTTACCACCATCGTAGCTCCCGAAGCTGTTCGGCTGTTCCACTCAATTAATTCTGCTACTACTACACTTGGAAAGACTCTTCGAATTCGTCTTCTCGGTACCTGAAATTTGGAGCTGTGAATCCGATCGATGCCCCATGCCATGCAAGACGATGTTACACAAGACGGACATAATCTCAAGGCCCATGTTACCATTTTCTTTTTGAGAGTAAGGCCCAGATCGTCTAGTGTAATCTACGGAGGGCAGGCTAGCCCAATATATCGGAATACTAACGGGGTGTCCGGGATTTCGCATGACCTATCTTAATGGGCCGAGAACTGTAGTTATTCAGGTCAACAAGGCTGATCAATAACCGACGGCCTGCCGCGCCTTCTGCAACTGCGGCCATGTAGGGATGTAACCCGATTGGACCAGATAATCTTCTCTTCATATTCTTTAGTTGTTCTTTACCATATTAAGTTGGTAGAGTCTGTAATGAAAGATGTAACATTCTATTGAACTCGGGCAGCAAGTTTTTTACGGACTCTTTTCCTTACCAGGGTACCTAAGGGGGCTGGAAGGTTTTTAATGAGGCGGCTTGCTTGCTTAATATAGTGTGATTGTCAAAAAAAAAGTTGGTAGAGTCTGATCATAGCGACCAGATGCGGCTTGAAATATGGACTATATTGGACAGAAAACACACAAATACAGAAAACAATCTTCCAGAGGCTTTGCAAATATGCAAAGTAGAGGGGAAGTTTTACCAAGCTTTGTATAATTTTTGGTGGGGTTCCACTTATACAAATGCTATTGGAGCTATATTTTGACCATAAATTGCTAAAAAAAAGCAACCTTTTTAAATTGAGGAGAAATATAGCAATGCTATTAGAGATGCTTTTAAATAGATTGTCCACTGCAAAAATCGGCACGAACACATGATTCATGGCGTAGCCGCGGGAAAGTGGCACTGCTACGCTCGAACACACTGGCTCCACGCGCGTTTACTTTACTTATTGGGCAACGCAGCGAATGAGGCAAAATTTTGAAGTTAGCAGCTCCACCTCTAAAGCACATTCCATTTTTGAACAGTTATTTTAGTGTGGATCTATCTCATTCAGGCATACTGTATGAATTCGGCAGCTGCTCCGACACCATCATCCATGTCAACCTTCAAAGTATGGCGTGCAGCAGGTACACAATCTTCCGAGCAGCATGTCACATGTTAGTAGTTTTCGCATAGGTTTTGTTTATTATACACGGTAGTACAGTATGCAACACATGGTGGAAACACGGCCAGAAAAGGCGCGGGAGCTACCTGCAAAGCCTGCAACAGAGATGGACTCCGGTGGCTCGAAGATGAGAGCAAGTACAATAGAGTTCAGTCAGCTGACTATAAGATATTAAATAATATATTTTAGATGAGTTGGAGGAGAGAGAAGAGGAGAGAGAAGAGAGGTGGGCTACTATGCAATAGCCAGCTCTTGCACCTGCTCCTAGGCACTTAGTGAGAGTGAAAGGTGGGCCATATGTTAATAAAAGTGCTTCATTCTTATAGCCAACTATTATACATGTTAGCTATATGATGACTACAAATGATATGACATCTTGTTATAGCCAGCAGTTGGCTATACTATTGGAATTGCTCTGAATATACTCCGAGATCAACCACGGCCGAAAAGGGACTCGTGTCGCCGTGTCGTGAGCCGTGGAGACACGCCCAGATCCCGATGCAACCTGCACTGCGCCGGACGAGGCCCCGTGCCGGTCGGCGGCTCCCCCCTTGCCCATGTCCATTCTGTTCCCCGTCCGTTCTGCTCCGTTCCGTCTCGTCTTTCCTAGCGGCATGCGACCAAGCCGAAGAGGGTGTCTTGCTTTGCTCCACCAGCCAGCAACTTCGCATGCCGGGGCGACAAACCTGCCGCGCTTCACGACAGAATCACATGATCGATCCTGCCTAACTTCCCCGGGTATTCCTTTGGTCGCTGGCTCACCGAGAGGAAGTGATGTTTGCAGTCCGGCTCCGGGTGCAAGGCAGGAGCGATGTGATCGTTCCTCGCCTTCTTATGCGTGCATATCTGCCGATCGAGGTCCATTGATATCTCTGAGAAATCTCGATATGGTTGTTATTTTTTCCGTAAATAATATTTTATTACTTAAAAGTTTAAGCAATATACTCGATTAATGCATTTCTAAGATGCACACAGTCTTTCAACAGTATGAGACACACCAAAAACGTTACAAGAATGCTTGTAGAAAAAAAAACTAGTCATCTGAGACGGTCACAGGAGGTAAAATCCTACGACTATGTAGTCGGACTAGTTATCCGAGATGGCTATAGGAGGTAAAATTCTACGACTATGTAGCCACCTATGTTGGGTAATAAACTCCTTAACCATCTCCTCCAACCGTGTATACACCTCCGTAAAGAGGTCGTGTGGTCCTCCAAATGCTGAAGCGACGACCATGAACGGGGCATGGCACTACACTGATAGATGACCGACATAAGAGAAGAATTTTTATCATAAAATATCTTGTCATTCCTACATAGCCACAACGACCATATAATGACTATCGCTCCCACCCTGATAAGAACATTAAACCTAGAATCCACTTCATTTAGCCAATTGCTAAAAATATTTGCAATGCTTTTTGAAGGATATAAGGTGGATATAAGGTAGAAAAACAATCTAAATGATTGACCATATAGCCCTAGCGAACCGACACGGGAAGAAAATATGTTTTATTGCCTCTTCATCATGACAGAAAACATATTTCGTACAACTATGCCGGTTGTGTTTTGCAAGGTTATCTTTCACAAGAATAACACCACGGCGAAGGTACAATGTACCTTAGTTTTCAATGGTATCTTCATCTTCCAGATGTTCTTATAATTTAGAACCGGCTGAATGGGTACTAAAGCCTTATACATGGATCGTACCGAGAATACACCATTCTTGGTAAGTCCCCAATAGAATTCATCAGAACCCTGAATCAAAGTCTAAGCGTTGCAATAGCTCATTCCAAGAGGCTAATCGGGCTCCCATAAGATCCCGCCTGAATGTCATAGACGGAGGAGATGTTTCCATCATCTTCTGCAAGGTATCCCCTTTATGACGTACTGATGAGACCCGAGGTCTAGGGTTTGGCCCAATCTCACGAAATTGACCACGTTGGTGAATGAGGGGATGGGAAATGGAAGAAGAACACAAGATCCAAAGGCAAAACACACTCACACACCCAATACAAACCAAATTCACTCCCTTGGTTGGTTAGACCAAGCCAATAGAATCAATCCCTGGAGAGACCCATGGGGTAAAATCCAAGGGTTGAGAGATTGGTGAAGGAATCGACTCTAGAACAAGGATGAAAGAGTGCTTGCACTAGAGTCATACATGAAGAGAGAAAGATCCTCAAGAGCAGCCTTGATACTAAGGATATGATAGTCCTAGTAGTAGGTGGGACAAAGCTCAAGCATAAACTCAAATTCTTATTTAAACCTAGATCTGGCCGTACTGGGAGTATATATAGAGCCCAGGGAAAGAAGGGTAAAGTTACAAGGCAAATAGTTGGGACAACTATGATTCGATGAGTCCCAATGGTAAAATCGGTTGTGCCGATTCTGGCGCCGAAACGGTTCGGCTTGGGGACCGGCGCTGCCGGCTACTGTTGTTGTTGTTGCTAATCCGTTCCGGTGCTGATTCCGGTGCGCCGGTTCTCCCGCCGGCCGGTTCCAGTTACGGCAGGCGGCTGACCAGAACGATTTCGGTGCAGGGGCCGGTCTTTGCCGGTTATGTCGCCGGTTTTCTCCAGTTCCTCTTTTCCTTGTTCTTCTCCTCCCCTGATGGCTTGGCTTCCTTGTGGGTCTTCCTCAACGATGTACCTGATTACACATAAAGCATTTTGATGAGGTATCAAGCCATTCGAAGGGAGGTTAGGATCAAAGCATGGTGATGAGCGAGTTCACCTCTTGTTCAAGTGCTTTGGTGCGTGCTCGCGTCATCGGTCCACTTGGGGGATCATTTGGCCTTGGTGTAGTGTCGTCCTTGGGTGGGGCTACATCATCTCCCCCCCTTGGGAAAGATTTGTCCTCGACTCTAGTTCCTCCTCATCTCCATGATAGGATGAGAAATTCGAGATGTTGAATGTGGTGCTCACCAAATACTTGGACATTGGTATGCCAATGATGTAGGCGTTGTTGTTGATGCGCTTGAGCACCTTGAAGGGACCATCTCCTCTTGGATTTAGCTTGGAGTTGCGTTCATGTGTTAACCTTTCCTGCTTCTTGGCATTGAGGCGGGTAGCTTGGCGAAGTACATGTTCTTATATCGTCGCCCTTGTATCTTTATGGAGGTTCGTCATGTTGAGGGTGTGCTTGTTGAAGTCCATGTTGGTTCTCTCACGAAGTGGTAGAGGTCGGGTGCCGCATCTGAAGTGTCCCATGAGTCCACCGCTATGTGACTCTTGGAAAAGCAACTTTCGAAGAGAAAACTTGGGTATGCAAATTTTGTTAGCGTTGAACACGAAGCCCTCATGCAAATAAGAATCATCGAATCCATTTTCAATGGAACACTTGCCAAAAATGGGACCAAAGTATGTGTCGGTGTGTTAAAAGTTTGGTAGAACAAGTAGTGGTTCCTCGGCAAGTCTCTTTTCCCATTCATCAAAAGCGTGTTGTTCAGTGAGTGCATTCAAGAGGCAATCAATGGTGTTCTTTCACAAGGTGAGGAATAGACCGGCAAAGCCAAGGAAACTACGAACTTGGTTAGCAGTGGTTGCCATAAGCCAATTATGAATAACCTCAAGTTTCGAAGAATCAAATTCAATGTCATTGGGTGAAACGACAAATCCAAAGGAGATCAACTTTTTGTGTGAAAAGGGGCACAAGATGCATAAGGCTTCTCTCACATGTAGAACATGGTCCTTGAGATTCTTGGAATACATGAGGATATCATCAAGACATACAACAACACTCTTGCCAACAAGATGTTTCAATATATGTTGCATAAGACGCAAAAAGGGTGACGGGGCGTTGGAACAACCCAAAGGCATGACAAAAATGACCGGGACCACACATGTGCTAAGGCTTTCGCGAACATACCCGTTTATGTGAAGGTCATGACTCATGAAATTGACGTTGTATCTCCTTTGTGTCTTCGGGGTTGGTGCGGTAGTGGAGCGCCGGGTATGAGGTCGATGCGGTGCTCCATGCCTTGAAGCGGTATAACTTGAGGAAGTTCGTCGGGGAAGACATCTTGAGACTCCTTTAAAAGAAACATCAAAGAGAAATGAACGGTTGTCAAGTCGTTAGTCTCCGATGGTGTCCCCTTGTATATGAGCACATGTTGCCCTATATGGTGGATGGGTTGTCTTGCTCTTCGCTCAAATCACTCTTTTTGGCTATGAGAACACTCTTCATCTCACTCATATTTGGCTTGTGGCGCTCACTCTGCTTTAAGTGGATCATTCGCTCACCTCTCAAGTCACCATGATTCTTTTGTTGTTGTGCCATCTCTAAAGGCCTTCACACTGTTCGCGATTATTTGGCTAGGAGTCATTGGGCGAAGCTCAAACTTCTTGTCGTTGACCTTGAAGGTGTAGGCATTTGAGTGACCATCATGTGTAGCTTTCTTATCGTCTTGCCATGGCCAACCAAGTAACATGTGGTAAATCGTCATTGGAACCACATCACACTCGATGGTGTCTTCATAAGGATCGATCTTGAAGTTGATGGTGACAGTGTGTTGGATCTTGACCTTGCCCTTGTCACTCAACCATTGGACATGGTATGGATTTGGATGCTTGAGGAGCGTGAGGTTGAGCTTCTCACACAACTCGGTGCTTGCGAAGTTGTGGCAACTTGATGATGACCTTGATCGACTTTCCTCCAATACCGGCACGGGTTTGGAAGATGTTGTACCTTTGTTCTTCGATGGCTTGTGGTTAAGTAGTCAACACCCATGTGACCACAAGTGAAGGACATGGGTCATGCACACAAAGGAGGGGGTCTTCTCCACTTTCTTCATTATATTCTTCTTCTTTAGCTACGGCGGCTTGAACTATAGCTTCATATTCTCCTTCACTTAGCGTCGCTATGTCACCATTCTCCAATGTGATCATAACCTTGGTGTTCTTGCACTCGAAGGACTTGTGCCATTGTGTTCCATACTTGAAGCAAGTGACATTGTTAGGTCCCGTTGAAGCTTTCGAAGAGGTGGGTGAAGTAACCGTTTGCTTCATGCGACTTTGGATAGTCAGTTGCTTGGAAGGTGTTGAGGAAGGGGATGGCTTCTCACTTGTTGTAGGAGTGCTTGTCGTGAGCTTTGAGGCGAAGTAGTGAAAGATCGAGATGTCGCCTAGAGGGGGGGGGGGGTGAATAGGCAATTACAAAACTCTTGCGGATTTGTCTTGTAAGAATGCGGAATTAAACTATCGTTTAGTTTACAAGCACAAACCCTAAATATGCTAAGCTCAACTAAGTATAACAATAGCAACTAGAGCTAAGCAAGATAGGCACAAGATATATGTAGCACAAGTGATAGCAAGATATATGTACTTCAAGCACGATGGCTATCACAAGGAAAGAGAGCTCGGGTATAGAAATAACCGAGGCACGCGGAGACGAGGATGTATTCCCGTGTTCCCTTGCTTTACAACAAGGTACGTCACGTTTGGAGGAGTGGAGGTCCCACGAAGGATTCCCCGCGCCACGAAGGCTCACCCTATTCTCCGAACCACACCCACGAAGGATAATGGCCCTTTCCTTATGGTTAGCTTTTCCTCCGCTCCGGAGATGGCAAGCTCCACAACCACTTCACAAGCTCCACGAAGGAGAAGCCCGGGCCCCTTCACAATCTTCCACGAAGAGATCACCGGGACACCAACTAAGCCAACTAGGAGGTCACCCTCCAAGAGTAACAAGCTCACGGTCTCTCACTCGAACAAATCGTGGTGGAGAGCTCAACACTATGCAATGATGCAAAGCAAGAACACCGGAGGTGTTCAAGTCCTTCACACTCAAATCCCACCAAAGCAACGAATGCTAGGATGAGATTGAAGAGGAAGAACAAGGGGAAAGTCAACTAAAGACTCCAAGATCTAGATCCCAAGAGATTCCCTCACTTAGAGAAGAAATGGTTTGGTGGAAGTGTAGATCTAGATCTCCTCTCTCAAATCCTCAAATATGAGCAAGAATGGTTGGAGGAATCAAGGGAGAGAGCAACTTCTTCAAATGCAACAATGGAGGTGAGAGAAAGGGGAAGAAGCTCTTGCTCAAGGTGGAAGAAAGGTCTATTTATAGCTAGGAGCAAATAAAACCGTTGGGGGGGGAAAAGACAAGAGAAAGGGAAGAAAATCGGGCTAAAAAACACAGCCTAGCCGGCCAGCAGGCCGGCCGACCGGAGCCTGGGCTGGGGAGGCCGGTCAGGCGTCCGGTCGGGCCGGCCCACCGACCGGACGAGGCAGAGGCAGCTGCTGGGCGGCGGATTGGCTCAGGCCGCGCGGGGGAAGCCAGGCCGCATGGGCCTGGCACGGTGAGGCGGCCCGGTGGGGGATCCGGTCGGGCCGGGGAGGCAGCCGGGCTGGGGAGGTGCGGTCCGGTGCCTGGGCCGGTTGGCGCCCGGTCCGGTTGGCGCCCGGTGCGGACCGGGTGGGCCGGCATGCGGCCCGGCCAACCGGTCGCCAACCGGCTGCCCCTCCTCCTCTTTTTCTTTTTCCTTTTATATTTTCTCTTTTACCTTTTTCTTCAATAACTATTGCTCCCGAACTCCGATTGACATGAAACCAATTTTGTTTGGAAGATAACAACAAATGCTATCAAATAGAAAGTGAAAACTCAAGAATCTGTAGAAGGGAATTTTATCATGAATATAAAAGGTAGAATCTTATATCATGAATAACCGGTAAAATTACCCAACCTCGAAAACGCCATAGAAGATGCATGCGAACTCCGTTTTCGATGAACTTGGGCTTGTTGTAAAGCTAGCAACAAGCTCAAGAACCTCACATAGAAAAACACCAAGAAGCAATAAGGATATGCAAAGTATGCAAAGGATTGAGCTTCCTGAGACGATGTGATCAAGTTACTCAACCGAAAGCCCCTCTTAATAGTGCGGCTATCTATCCTATAATCCGGTCTCCCATCAACCACCTTGAGACCGGTAAAAGGAAAACCTATCAAGGTCATACCTTTGCCTTGCGCATCCCGCTTGATCTTGATGATAACTCTTCAAGCTTCACTCAAGCCGGAATGCCTCACTTGACCAATGTTGCTTCGTGAAGACTCACAAATGCTCCCCCATACACTATGATGGGAAAGCTCCATTCATGTACATCTTCACTAGTCCATTATCACCAAATGGATGGCAAGCTTCAAGCATGTGATTCACTTGAGATGCTCATCTTGAACTTGCCCAACTCAACCTTGTATCTTCTCATACTCACATGCGATAGAGCATGGCTAATATTGAGTTCCACATAAGAACTCCATCTTCATTTCTTCTTCTTGATCATATCACATATATATATCTTCATACCGATGATCTTGATGCCAATACACAAGGTATACCTTTATCTTCATGGCATCCATACTTGAATCCAACACATGGAGTACAAGTAGTACCTATGGAATATTCCTTCATATAAACTCAATGAAAACATTAGTCCATAGGGGTTGTCATTAATTACCAAAACCACACATAGGGGCAATATACCCTTACAATCTCCCCCATTTTGGTAATTGATGACAACCACAATAAGAGGGTTTATATAATGAATATTAGAAACAAGTACGCAACTTATCCGAGAATAAGTTGTATACAAGAGGTTGTACTTGATATGGTCAAGTAACACAAAGCTACTAGCCCATATCAAAACCGGCTCTACTCACACAACTACAACAAATGCACGTGATGTGAGTAGAACCAATATATATAGAGAAAACTCCCCCACAATGTATGCACGTGTGATGAACATGAATTCATTGCATACATTGTCAAGATTAACCTTTGGGACAATTTCCACTATATATATACAACCATGCAAGACATATAAATATGGAATGCATGAGAGGCAAAACACTTAAGCACAGTATAAAACCATTCCCTTAAACCCTCTAAACTTCTCCCCCATTGGCATCGATTGTCAAAATGGGTGAAAAATTTAGAAGGCCAATATAATGTGAGTTCCTCCCCAAAGTGTGCACTTTTCATAATTTGAGTGGAATCAAGTGCACATATCCAATGACGAATACTTGAAGGAAGTCAAACTATATTGAGGATCAAAGATTGCATAAAGATAACATGGTGAAGTGAGCTTCAACAAATAAAGCAAGCAATCAAAGATCCAATTGGACAAACAAAGATATCATGATAAGAGAGATATAGTGCTCTAAATAAAATAAGAAAGCTCCCCAAGGTTTGTGCACAATTTATAATGTTTGCATTTGAATACAATATGCACAAACATGGAATCCTCACTCCCTCTATATCATTTAGAACACACCCAAGATAAAAATAATATGCTTATCAAGAATAACTTGAGTCCAACAATTACGAGATATGAGTGCATGAAGAAAAACAAGTAAACCAAGCACTCATAAATCTTCTTTACCAACACCACTAAAAGCAAAAGGGTAAAAGATGGTTGGCAAGGAACAATGATATCAAGTTGATGGATTAACGCTCTCATGTATATAAGTTTCTAAAGTGGACATAGTGATCCATAAAGAAACATGCACACACAAGAGGTTAACAAAATAAATAAGACATGATATCCAAGATGAAGTCATAAAATATACCAGGGATGTTTGCTTAAAAAGCATATATAGCCTATGGCTCCAATTTACACACTTGTGGTATATGAATGAGCTTCAACCAAGAAAATCTCAAAAAAAACATCACAACTAACAATAAGGGAAGTAAAGCTAGTTGGAATGTTTTGAGAGAGGCAACAAGTATCACAAATACGGATTTATTTCACAATTTCATCAATATTGTACACAAGAGCTCTTTGAGGAATTGATATGCAATAAATTGCTAGAGGGCATATTTGTGGTAGGTGAATCATAAATATGATATACATATATAACCTATCATATGCATCTTCTCAAATTACTCAAATGTACAATAAAAAGTTTTCTTTAAAAGGATTTTTCAAGAATCGCAATATTTTCGAAATAAAGAATTTCATGCCAAGATGCAACCTACAAGAGGTTGGATGTTATATGAGTATGCATGAATAGGATACTTGTTACCGAGATAGCAATGGCATGATGTAGTAGATAAGATTTCATCGATCATCCTAGCTTGACTCCAATTATCATATGGTGACAACACCTTCCTTATAGATGAGACAAGCCTCCATTGCATCTCCAATGTACCTAAAACAACATTCAAGTACATCTTGGTCCCCAAACTCATTGGGTCCAACATGGTTAGACCAACCACAATATATAGGACACACTCCATATAAATATGTGCATATTTAGATGAAATTTGAATTTCATGCACATCTTAGCCATTTAGGATTTGATGGAGTATACCCTATATAATGGATCAAAGAAAGCAAACATGCTACAAATATAAACAAATTACATATAAGCATGCATGAAGACTTTAAAGATCCAAGAAAGATATACTTTGGACAAAACACCAAATGAATTGAAGAAGGCATAAAGATGTGACCAAACAAATTTGTTGTCCAAATTATATCAAAGACGCAAATCACAAAAGATTTGTTCAACAAAGTTCAACAAATGAACTAAGAAGGAACCATTGAGCATAGAGGATGAAATAAAGCAAACATGCTCAAAGATTTATCTCATTCAACAAATAAGGCATAGAAGAAGAAATGAGATAGCAAAACTCCCAAAAGAGCAAGGTTCGAACAAACAAACCAAACCCTCTACACTTTTCACAATGGCACAATGTACCGTAAGGAAAAGGTTTGTCTTCCAAAACAAATTCTTGATATGAATCAAGAGAATTTATCAAAAGATTTTTCAAAGGAACAAGGAAGACACATGGGAGCAACAAAGATTTGTTGGAAATAAAATAAGGCAATAAGAAACAATCCAAGGTGAAGATGATCCATAAGTTCAACCAGATACAAGGTTATCAATTGTCAAAGACAATGAGAATATTGGAATTAGCTTCCGGTGGTATATCAACAAGGATAGTAAGGATCAATTTCACAATAAAAGGCATAGGATAAGTATATATAATTAAGCACTATGCACGGATGAAGATTCTTGATAGCTTCAACTAGTCAAACAATCACGCACGACAATGATTAGAATAACTTGAAGCAAACGGTGTCCCAAATAAGATATAGAGATATGTATTTGAGGAAGAACCGTACCAAGAATTTCTTACTCAAACAAGAACCAAAAGATGAGCAATAAAAGCTTTTTACTACAAGTGGAGCTTGTTTGAGCAAACATGCCACCTAGGATCAAGATAATTACGTGTATCAACACTAAGTGGCATAACCTCATATGTTCACATTTTCTAGGCTTGTGATATGTACAAAATATATTACTCCCCCATAATGTGATAATTCATTTCTTCTAAAACAAGAGGCAACTAAAATTCGACTAGAGATGATTAATGGACATTAGAATTTGAATTTCTCATGAGTATGACACACCACATAGTGACTAGATAATCTTTTAATATCAATACTAAGTGGTGGTACCCATGTACACACATTTTAAAGAAAGAGAGATGCACAAAGCATATCACTCCCCCAAAATGGGATGTTCCATTAATCACTCAAAGAGAGCCAAATAAAATGTCATCAAGATGCATTAGGCTCACAACAATACACAAGTATATGATGAGTCAAACAAACATACTTGAATACACAAGATAGGTAAGTAAGACACAACACATACACACACATATTTGGTACAAAACCAAACATGCAAAGGGGCAAGTAACTTACAATAAATATGATGAGTTGAAGTATAAGTTACCGCAAAGAGGAACATTGGATATAAGATATAAATGATAAACCATACGACTTGGCTTGGTCAAAATATAATATGAAGATCCCTTAATTCTTCATGAAGTAGCCAAGTCTCCATTTCCCTCCACTTGTACCTATAGTTGGGTCCTAAGAGGTTAGTCACAATAGGCTTGGCAACCCAAATGGTTCTTTTCTTGAAACCACTTTGAGTTCCAAAAAACTTGGCAAACACATTGCCATCCTTATCCTTCCCTAGAGAATAATCATCATCAACAATTATAGGGTTAGATAAGGTACCACCTAAGCAAGAAGAAGCAAAGTGCCCCTTCTTACAACATAAGTAGCAAGTGTTCCCCTTTTTCTTCTTTATTGATTTCTTCTCTTGGGGAACAATATCTTGATTCTTCTTGGGAAGTGGCCTATCTTCAACTTGAGGTCGAGCATGAGCTTGACCTTGACCTTGTGGTCGTTTCCCTTGTTGTTTCTCACTCAAGTGCTTCTTCTTCTTCAATGGGCATGATCTAACATGATGCCCTTCAACCTTGCACTTGAAGCAAACCAACTTGGCCGGATCATTGACTTTGTCTTTGCCCTTCTTCTTGTTGCTCTTGCTCTTGGACTTGTTCTTGTTATTGGAGTTGAATCCAAGTCCACTCTTGTCATTGGGGGATTGTTGCACACTTAGCATCTTGTCAAGTGCGGATTTCCCTTCATGACGCTTTTCCAAGTCTTTCTTCAAAGAAAGGACTTGGGACTCAAGCTTTTTAATTTCCTCTACATGGTTAGTAGAAATACAAGTACTAGAGGAAGTAGAGGCTTCATTGTTAGAGCAACGAGGCAAATCAAGTAATCCAACATAAGGTGTATCACTAGTTTGACTAGATGGACTACTAGGACTAGCACATGGCAATATAGCATTTGTAGTAGAGATTGTGCTAATGTCCACATGAGGCTCATAAGATGTTACCTTAGTGATACTAGCCTCATGAGCTAATTTTAGCCCATCATAGGAAATTAGAAGGTCATCATGAAAGCCCGAGAGCTTTTTATGACTTTCTTCCAATTCCCTATAATTGCTAGTTAGCAACTCAAATTGAGCCCTTAACTCAACATTCTCCTTTAAGATAGATGCTTCACAAGAAGTAGAGTTAGTAGCACAAGCATCAACAATAGTTTTCTCATTTTCATGCATATAGGATTCAATTTTTTGTGTAAGCATAAAATTAGTATGCTTCTCATCTTTTAGCTCATGCTTGAGGAGAGTGAATCTCATTTCCTCATTTTCAACATGGGACTCCAACTCCACTATGGTTTCCTTATATTTACTCAAGGTATCCATAGAGTGTTCGAGATTAGCACGAGCTTCTTTATTACCATGAAGAGAAGCATATACCATTGCCATATTATGCACCAATGTATTATATTCTTCATCATTATCATCATCATCACTCTCATCATTAGAGGAAGTGTTAGGAGTCAAAGTAGGAGATACCTTTGATCCATTTGCCATAAGGAACATGTGCATACCGGAGGATGAAGATGAAGAAGTTCTTGAATCCTCATTTGAAAACATGTCTTGATCCATAGAGTGTTCGGTTTCCTCTACATTGTTAGTCAACAAACAACTAGAGGAAATAGAAGCATTTTGATTATGGGAGCAAGACAAGGCAAGCATATCATCATGGGATTTATGTAAGCAATTTACACATGATATGCAAGGACTATCAACACAAGCATGTAGATTATTTTCAATGCTAGATGTGTTTAAGTCCAAAGAGGAAGCATTGCAATGGGATAGAGATGAAGAATCATCACTATTGAGCACAATATCAACATTGCAATTTTCCTCACCACTCACCATATCATTACCTCGTGTCTTGCTACACGTTGGTGAAGTGGAAGAAGATGAGAACTCATCACGACCGGAGGTGGAAGCAACTTGGAGCTCTTCATGATGTGAAGGGAAAGAGAGCTCCTCGGAGACACCACCGACCAAGTGAGAAATGGATCCACCAAACATTTCCTTAAGCTTGATCCACATCTCATGAGACGACTTTCGCTTTATATATATCAAGAACCTACGAAAATCGGGTCTCAAGGAGAATAAAATCTCATTAGATACTAGAGCTTCAAGATGTAAGTTTTTCTCATCCTCTAAAGATAGATTTTGAGGATCCATCGGAGGAGAAAACCTACATCTAGAAATTGCTCAATGTTTGGACACAAGGTCCGAAGATTGCAAAGCAAGCAATTTCGCCACAAAAGATAATTTGTGCCAACAAATATAATTGTGTCATTGTGCACTATACTAGCCGACATCTTTACTCTCAAGGCGGTGAAGCCTAAAACAAGGACAGACCTTGCTCTGATACCAATTGAAAGATCGAGATGTCGCCTACAGGGGGGGGGGGGGGAATAGGCAATTACAAAACTCTTGCGGATTTGTCTTGTAAGAATGCGGAATTAAACTATCGTTTAGTTTACAAGCACAAACCCTAAATATGCTAAGCTCAACTAAGTATAACAATAGCAACTAGAGCTAAGCAAGATAGGCACAAGATATATGTAGCACAAGTGATAGCAAGATATATGTACTTCAAGCACGATGGCTATCACAAGGAAAGAGAGCTCGGGTATAGAAATAACCGAGGCACGCGGAGACGAGGATGTATTCCCGTGTTCCCTTGCTTTACAACAAGGTACGTCACGTTTGGAGGAGTGGAGGTCCCACGAAGGATTCCCCGCGCCACGAAGGCTCACCCTATTCTCCGAACCACACCCACGAAGGATAATGGCCCTTTCCTTATGGTTAGATTTTCCTCCGCTCCGGAGATGGCAAGCTCCACAACCACTTCACAAGCTCCACGAAGGAGAAGCCCGGGCCCCTTCACAATCTTCCACGAAGAGATCACCGGGACACCAACTAAGCCAACTAGGAGGTCACCCTCCAAGATTAACAAGCTCACGGTCTCTCACTCGAACAAATCGTGGTGGAGAGCTCAACACTATGCAATGATGGAAAGCAAGAACACCGGAGGTGTTCAAGTCCTTCACACTCAAATCCCACCAAAGCAACGAATGCTAGGATGAGATTGGAGAGGAAGAACAAGGGGGAAAGTCAACTAAAGACTCCAAGATCTAGATCCCAAGAGATTCCCTCACTTAGAGAAGAAATGGTTTGGTGGAAGTGTAGATCTAGATCTCCTCTCTCAAATCCTCAAATATGAGCAAGAATGGTTGGAGGAATCAAGGGAGAGAGCAACTTCTTCAAATGCAACAATGGAGGTGAGAGAAAGGGGAAGAAGCTCTTGCTCAAGGTGGAAGAAAGGTCTATTTATAGCTAGGAGCAAATAAAACCGTTGGGGGGGAAAAGACAAGAGAAAGGGAAGAAAATCGGGCTTAAAAACACAGCCTAGCCGGCCAGCAGGCCGGCCGACCGGAGCCTGGGCTGGGGAGGCCGGTCAGGCGTCCGGTCGGGACGGCCCACCGACCGGACGAGGCAGAGGCAGCTGCTGGGCGGCGGATTGGCTCAGGCCGCGCGGGGGAAGCCAGGCCGCATGGGCCTGGCGCGGTGAGGCGGCCCGGTAGGGGATCCGGTCGGGCCGGGGAGGCAGCTGGGCTGGGGAGGTGCGGTCCGGTGCCTGGGCCGGTTGGCGCCCGGTCCGTTTGGCGCCCGGTGCGGACCGGGTGGGCCGGCATGCGGCCCGGCCAACCGGTCGCCAACCGGATGCCCCTCCTCCTCTTTTTCTTTTTCCTTTTATATTTTCTCTTTTACCTTTTTCTTCAATAACTATTGCTCCCGAACTCCGATTGACATGAAACCAATTTTGTTTGGAAGATAACAACAAATGCTATCAAATAGAAAGTGCAAACTCAAGAATCTGTAGAAGGGAATTTTATCATGAATATAAAAGGTAGAACCTTATATCATGAATAACCGGTAAAATTACCCAACCTCGAAAACGCCATAGAAGATGCATGCGAACTCCGTTTTCGATGAACTTGGGCTTGTTGTAAAGCTAGCAACAAGCTCAAGAACCTCACATAGAAAAACACCAAGAAGCAATAAGGATATGCAAAGTATGCAAAGGATTGAGCTTCCCGAGACGATGTGATCAAGTTACTCAGCCGAAAGCCCCTCTTAATAGTGCGGCTATCTATCCTATAATCCGGTCTCCCATCAACCACCTTGAGACCGGTAAAAGGAAAACCTATCAAGGTCATACCTTTGACTTGCGCATCCCGCTTGATCTTGATGATAACTCTTCAAGCTTCACTCAAGCCGGAATGCCTCACTTGACCAATGTTGCTTCGTGAAGACTCACAAATGCTCCCCCATACACTATGATGGGAAAGCTCCATTGATGTACATCTTCACTAGTCCATTATCACCAAATGGATGGCAAGCTTCAAGCATGTGATTCACTTGAGATGCTCATCTTGAACTTGCCCAACTCAACCTTGTATCTTCTCATACTCACATACGATAGAGCATGGCTAATATTGAGTTCCACATAAGAACTCCATCTTCATTTCTTCTTCTTGATCATATCACATATATATATATCTTCATACCGATGATCTTGATGCCAATACACAAGGTATACCTTTATCTTCATGGCATCCATACTTGAATCCAACACATGGAGTACAAGTAGTACCTATGGAATATTCCTTCATATAAACTCAATGAAAACATTAGTCCATAGGGGTTGTCATTAATTACCAAAACCACACATAGGGGCAATATACCCTTACAAGTAGGACTTGGACTTGTTGTACTTGATGTCCTCATTCAGTTGTCGCTCGGCCTTGGAAGCTTGGTGAACCAACTCAACCATGTTGGAGTATTGTTGGAACTCGGCGATCCTCTTGATTGGGTAGTTTAGGCCATTGAAGAACCGATCAATTGTTTGGTTCTCGGATTCTTGGATGTTGGCTCACATCATAGTCAACTCCATTTTCTTATAGAACTCCTCAACGGTCTTGGTTCCTTTCTTCAACTTTTGTAACTTGTTGAAGAGGACGGTCATGTAGTGAGAAGGAACAAAGCGATCTTGCATCTCTTCCTTCATCTCTTCCCAAGTTTCAATTGGAGGCTCACCCTTCTCTTCCCTTAGAGTGACTACTTGCTCCCACCAAGTGTTGGCATAATCTTCAAACTCAAAAGATGCCATGGCCACCTTCTTCGCACCGGAGTAGTTGTGGATGCGGAAGATCTTGTCAACCCTTAGTGCCCATGAGAGGTAGGCCTCGGTGTCATCTTCACCCTTGAACTTGGGCATGTTGAACTTGAGCTTGCCATACATGTTTTCTTCATCCTCCAAGTTCCTTCGGCGAGGTCTCATGCCTTCTTTCTTGCAACTTGTTGTGGGTGAGGAGGTCTTCCGCGGCCAACCATATAATTGGGTTGGCGTTTCATTTGAACACTTGCTTCACTTGGTGCGCGATGATGGTATTGGTGAAGATCTTGACGATGTTGTGTAGGTTCTTCATGACGTCCATGGTTGGCTTCCTCATCTTGGGCATTTGCCGGATCTCTTCTTCCATGTTGGCTTTTTCGTGGATGATTCCGAAGATCACACCTAGGTTGTTCTTGATGACCTTGATCATGAGCATCAATGTGTGGCTCGCGATGAGGCGCCGGGTCCATGTTGAGGATGACGTTGTCGTGGGGTTGGCCATCACGCACATGCATGGTGGTCATGGTGATCATGTTGATGGCGGTCATGGTGTGGTGCTTCTTCTTGTCGAGGATGCTCATGTGGACGAGCATGTCGATGAAATTCTCCTCGCCTTGAGTTGGAGTGTGAGGCGTCATGGGGATCATGTGGTCGATGAAGCCGATGAGGGTCTCCTCGCCTTGAGTTGGAGCTTGATGACGTGTGACAATCATGGGAGTAGTAGTCTTGTGAAGAGCTTGAGGATGATGAGGTTGAGCAGTGTCGGTGGCGGCGACCCAAGTTGTTGATGGCGCGTTCGAGGCTATCCATGCGTCGTTCCATGTTTGCATCATTGACCGCCAATCGGCCATTCATGTTGTCCGTGGCTTCACGAAGGAGGGTCATGTCTTGGTTCATAACGGTGAAGTTGTGTGCGACTTCTTCATATTGATCATCGATGCGCGTCTCGAACAAGGCAAGTTGCTCCTTGAACCCTTGGCGTTGAGCACATATATTGTGTTGGGTAGCCAACCTCTCGTTGTTGTAGAGAACGCCATCCTCCCTTGCTTCTTCACCATCCTATCCATGTTGTCAAGACAAAAGCTCGGTGGTGGATGTTAGTGGAAGAAACTACCTTGAAGTCTCACCTTGGAATGACCTAATTGGATCAACTAACGAAACCAAAAGAGAAACTGATTTGTATTGGGTTACGCACGCAACAACACACACAAAAGTTAGCAAATATGGTGGTAGGAAAGGATGGTGGAAAACCAAGTGATGAAATCCGAAATCAAGTTTATTGTTAAAAGTTGGTGAAATCCAGAAGTCAAGTCAAAGTGTCGATAACCAAAACACGGAAAGATATGGAAAACACACACGAGATGAACGAGATTAGTGCGTCCAAAGAAAGAGCAGAAAAATAAGAAAGGTCTACCAAGACCTGCTTGGCGTCAAACTAACACAAAGAGAGGCAAAGCTTTGGTTGCAAATTGAGAGACAACAAGATTCAAACGCGGCCTCTCTTCTCTTCTCTCTCTTTTTCTTAAAAGCTTTTGACTCTTTTGTATATGGTGGCACTTGCACTCTTTTGCTCTTTTTGTGTTTTTCCGGCTTTTTGTCACACTATGATGGGGTTAGCCTCGCTTTTGCTATGTTTCCGCATGAGTGTTTGCTTATAAGCTTTACTCCACACTAAACACACACCCTCACAATCGGGGCCACGTGCAATGTCTCGCCACACTTGACAAGCAATGCTCGATATAGGATAGGTCGTAAAAGGAAGAGGGGATACAAGGCAATGCAAGTTATACCTAAATGGTGTGTAGGCAGTGATGATCACACGACTTGCGAAGATGGTGGTGGTGTCAAGCGTACGATTGCAAATATGGGGTGCCGGGGTCGTCTTCACCTTTGTGTCCTCGCTGCCGGTTAGTTTCACGAACAAGGCACTCAAACCGAACAAGCAACCACAAAAGAAAATCTGGTAAGAAAATCGAGCAGTCAGAGAAATTTCAGTGGTGGTTCCAGTGGCGCCGGGCCTGGTGCCGGTTCGTTCCGGTGGGATTTCCGGTCTGCCGGTTCTCTCACCGGTCCATTCCGGTGGGGGTTCCGGTTTGCCGGCTCTCTCGCTGGTTTGCTCCGGTCTGCCGGTTTCACCACCAGATCTGAGTTCGTGATGAACTTGACGAAAGTGAAACGTCGGATTTCGAAGGGAAATGACCAAATTGAAGATGGGGAGGGTTAGGGATGGGAGAATCAACACCAAGAACAAGTTTCTATTGGATCAAAACCACAAAACACTCAACAAAATCTCAGATCCATGGAAGGCAAATTTGGGGTTATTTTTTGGGGATTTTCGAAATTTTTCTAGAGATGAAATTGGGGATGGTGGGGGTCAAATTCGTGGCAACCAAGAGCTGCTGATATCATATGATGAGACCTGAGGTCTAGGGTTTGAGCCAATCTCACGAAATTGACCACGTTGGTGAATGAGGGGGTGGAAAATGGAAGAAGAACACAAGATTCAAAGGCAAAACACACTCACACACCCAATACAAACCAAATTCACTGCCTTGGTTGGTTAGACCAAGCCAATAGAATCAATCCTTAGAGAGACCCATTGGGTAGAATCCAATGATTGAGAGATTGGTGAAGAAATCAACTCTAGAACATGGATGAAATAGTGCTTGCACTAGAGTCATACATGAAGAGAGAAAGATCCTCAAGAGTAGCCTTGATACTAAGGATATGATAGTCCTAGTAGTAGGTGAGACAAAGCTGAAGCATAAAATCAAATTCTTGTCAAACCCTAGATCTGGCCCTACTAGGAGTATATATAGAGCCCAGGGGTAGAAGGGTAAAGTTACAAGGCAAATAGTTGGGACAGCTGTGATTCGATGAGTCCCGATGGTAAAACCGGTTGTGTCGGTTCTTGCATCGGAACGGTTCGGCGTGGGGATTGGCGCTGCCGACTGTTGTTGCTAATCCATTCCGGTGCTGGTTCCGGTGTGCCGGTTCTCCCGCCGGACGGTTCCGGTTACAGCAGCCGGCTGATCGGAATGATTCCGACGTAGGGGCTGGTGCCGCCGGTTTTGTCGCCAGTTTGCTCCAGTTCTTCTTTTCCTCATTATTCTCCTCCCTTGATGGCTTGGCTTCCTTGTGGGTCTTCCTCAGCGACGTATCTGATTACACATAAAGCATTTTGATGAGGTATCAAGCCATTCGAAGGGAGGTTATGATCAAGCATGGTGAGGAGCGAGTTCACCTCTTGTTCAAGTGCTTTGGTGCGTGCTCGCGTCATCGGTCCACTTGGGGGATCATTTGGCCTTGGTGTAGTGTCATCATTGGGCGGGGCTACATCACGTACAATATTGTATAAGGTTGGATATTTCTCTCAAAGGGTGGTTGCTCCCAACCATTTATCCTCCCAAATCCTTATCTTTGACCCATTTCTAATGGAGAAAGATCCATACGGGTAAAAATACTTTTTGGTAGCCATAACTCTTTTTACCCAACAAACATTCTCCATAACAAATTTTGCCATACACCCTCCTAGAGTAACAATCTAGCCAGCCATTTTCCAATCAAGGATTTATTTTTTAATCTCCAGATCATGAACACCAAGTCCATCTTGATCTTTTAGACGGCAAACGACATTCCATTTAGTGAACCGGTATTTTTTTCTCACTATCTCCTTACTAGAAGAATCTGGATCGGAAATAGTCCAATCTCCGCAAAACTCCTTTAGGCAGCTAGAAGAAAGAAATCATATACAATGACATATTTGTGAGTACTGAATTTATGAGAACTAATCTTCCACTTATGGATAGTAATTTTTCTTTCCAATTACTAAGTCATTTCTTTAGTCTTTCCATCGATGATTGAAAAACTGCCCAACCCGCATCCGAATAGTTTGGTATATTGGTTAGCCTCGTATTGATCCTCACCAAAACAAAACTATTTACTTTTATGAAAATTAATTTTAAAACCTGAAAAATGCTGGAATGTTGATAGAATCAGTTCACATTTCTAGCTTTGTCCACATCATGATCCATAAAAAGAAGCGTGTCGTTGGCATACCGGATGGATAGACCCCCATCTACCAAATGAGGCACCACACCTTCAATCTGGCCATCAACTTTAGCTCACTCAATTATGATAGCTAGCATACCCACCACAATGTTGAATAACATTGAAGATAGGGGATCGCCTTGCCTTAAACTTTTTTTTTTGAAAGTATTTACCAATATCATCATTGACCTTATGCTTGGTGTAGTTTCTACTCTGTCACTATCGGTGATCACAACGTATGTATGTAGGATCTGCCACCGGACTGGCCACAAGTGTGTGGCACCACTACACACTAGCTAATTACTTGCTCATTTTGTTGATTGGGCCACAAATGGTAGCTGCTGGATGGTGGACGCAAGAGGAAGAGCGGTGTGTGTCTTACCACGTCGATGACGGTGAGACTCGGCGGCACGTTGCAGGGAGGTCTAGGTGAAAGATGTGCCATGATGGAATCACCCAGGGCGGGGGCACTGTTTGGCGTCGTGGTGTCGTCGACAGCCAGAAAGACGAAGATTATGGATATATTTATCCTTAAGTTTTGGTCGGTTGTTCGATGACGGTGACGGCTTCTGTACCGTGTGATGAGGTGCTCGCTAACAGTCTGCTAGCTGGACTAGATGAGCACTCTCATTCCTCCTAGAAGGTGTCTCGGGATATCCGATGTTCCCGTTTCATAGTTCATGGGAATGGGGGGAGGGGGTCATTGTTTTAAGGGTATAATAAGGCCTTATTGATATTATGTTCACTCGTTGTCGGGTGTATAGGTGTTGCATGATGGCTTTACGTTTTTTGATGTATGATATTATCAGACATTTGTTAAATAATTAATAAAAAAATTGTCGTATGCATCTTTTCGATGAAGAGGCTGAAGTTCATCCTCTATTTTGAAAATAAAATAAAATGTGAACAAGGCGACTTAAAAAATAACCTTAGCTAACTACTACTCTATCAACATGGCAATAGTCATTCAGTTTTTTCTTTTTGGTTAGAACCCCTTTACGATCATAATATGTTCCATTATGTTTCCAACTGAACAGCCACAAAGTTTGTGCGTGTATGTCCTAAAAAATACAATCAAAGAGTTAAAACTACTTTTTAAATGTCCTTTATATTATTGTTCTAAACATAAATGAACAGTGTAGCTTATATATCATTTTTTGAAACATTGGCAAAAAGTATACCTCCTCAATAAATCACGGAGAAGTGAATTTCCCGGTTAATTGAGATGGAAAACCAGAAAAATACCGCCACAATCAAACCATGGACAAACTACTCTAAAAGCATGGACTCCTCGACTATCCAAACAGATCAACAAGTGCTCCCAAATGCTCCATCCGCATGTTAGATGGATCACCATAAGACCCAACTAAAACACATGAACGGAGACAATGGAAGACAATGGACACGGTAACCGAAAAAGATGAGAGCCATCCATCAAGTAACAAGTGACGTCTTCCTCATGACACTATTAAGCTTCATACACTAGCCAACATAATTAAAGTTTGAACTAATAGACATAGCTAGGCGATCCACATATTTCCACTTATATTACGTGTGTCTCAAAGAGGCCAACACGTGAATAGAAAATTTTCACTTAAGACACAAGAAGGCTTATATGTGGACAAAGAGTTTGCCAAAGCAACTACTATTACGATTTGTGAAAGTCTGAGACTTGAGCCTAAAACCACAGGCTCTGATACTACCCTTCTTGCTTTTGTTCCAGAATGATTTGTCCTTCCGAATGCCCGAATGATTTCTAGATCCCACTTTTCTGCTCTTGTATTGCCTTCTCCATCAAAAGACTACCAATATACTCTTCTTATCCATGTCCTTGATTTGACCACCTTCGGTCACATAAATATGGGTAAGTGCCTATCATACATCACTAAAACACATGAACAGAGACAATGTATATGGCAACCCAAAATGATAAGAACAATCCATCAACCAGTTGCTAACTCCTTTCTTGTGACACCACTATTTTTCTAACTTTAGTTTACTACAAATAAGTTTCTCCTAAAACGCCGGAGTGATGTTTAGTTCCCGCCTCTTGTCCCTAATCACCTTCTCCATCAAGAGGCAACATATATACCCTTTTAGGCGTGGGGCTTGCTCCAGTACAACCCCCTATCCAAACTCAACAAAACCCAACCGGTATTGTTTAGGCCCATGTTCAAGTCCAAATCTAAAACTCAGTATTTTCACGTATAGATATACAGTCGCCGCAAGACAGTCCGATGCCGCAAGACAGTCCGGCGTGAACACCACAAGACAGTCCGGCGCCGCAAGACAGTCTGACGCAAGCACCGCAAGACAGTCTGGCTAGTCTCGTTTCCAACGTGATGGACAGTCCGGCCGAATTGTACCGGACTGTCCGGGGCGGACTATCCGTCCGTTCATCGCGCCGTCACGCCGCCGTCTAGCTTGCACGCCGCCCCAACCATACCGGTACGGATCTACGAGACATTGTCGAGGCTCGTGTCGTCTAGCTACTCACAGTGCCTCGTGGCTGCCCATCACCACCTTGTCGCCCCTCCCGCCCGGCGGCCACGACCACCACCGCACAGATAAATCGCCACCAATAATCCACGTACATACAATTATATACATACGTATGCGGCATATTCATACAATTTAGTTGGATCATACGGATTTTGTACAGGGCTACGTATACCCCTTTAGTATTAAACGAAGAGGTATCAAGCGATCTCAGCCGTCCTTGTATCTAAGTTTTCTTTGAGTTTAGTGGAGGGGTTGTCCCGGAGCAAACGCCTTTAGACGTATCCTTGGTTTGAACACCTCTTCACTCACATGTATATCCCCTGTACAAAAGTATAGTCACACATACTATATGGGTAAGTGTCGCATGCACCATCTAGCTAGTAGCGCAACTAGCAAGAATTTCCACGTGATATGCCCATAATCGATCCCGACTTTGTAACTAACCTACTGCTACATGCATGCTAAGCTACATATCTAGCTACAACGGACCGACGCACAAGTGAAGAGCCCGTTCATGCTAGCTGAACTACTGACAATGTCAAGGAGATAACATCCAGTTGGGGAAACCACGGCCAAAAGGTAAGCTAGGTTCCACGCAGTTTGGCGATCATGCATGGGCGGGCAGGTAGTCCCGCAGATATTGCTGACCATACCACGAACAAGATATACCTAGCTACTCGGTCTTATAGTGCAATTTGAGAGCAATTGTCTGCACATATCCTGATCCTAGGGAACAGATCACTGTTGAGACGTGAGAGGGACACTCACCCGACCACCAACCTCTAGTGCATGCGGCCATGGTTTTGGCTTTCTTAGCCTCGACGCCTTTCTCCTAGCTAGGTGGTCGACGTGGTCGTCATGTCTTCCTCTTTCGCCCTTTTATTTACTTCCCTCTCAAGGCATGCATGCCATATTCTTCTTATTATTTAACTACAAGGATACTCTGCGCGATTGCAGCGGAAGTCTCCTAAAAAATATTGTATAAATGAAATGGTAAAATACACATAAAACATTAAATTGTCATTAAAAATATGTAATGTTACTCAAGATGCTAAATTGAATTTACATCAAATTGTTGTACTCCACCCGCTCCATGAAACATGTCTTTATTTTTGTCTAAATTTTGATGTGTCTATATTTTAAATAGTACGTAGATACTTCAAATTTATATAAAGTTACGACGTCTTTTATGGGATGGTGGGAGTATATTTTATGGATATAAAATGGTGATGTGAACAATTGGAAGGAAAAAATAGATGACATGTATAGCTTGCATGTAAAGATACATCAGTAATAAATGTTAGTGGAGATGACATGAATGTTTGATTGGACGATGTAGATGACTTACATGTAGAGACATGATAAGATTAATGGATTTGCTAATTAACTTAGAGATTTTCTAACCATTAGATTATGCACGGTGATTCGTGCAACTTTTGTTGCTTGTTTTTTTTCTTTCGTTGGCATCAAACAATTATGGGCAGCACAGTAAAATCAGAGGCTATGGAAAGTTCAATATATGCGTTAAGCGAGTTTTAAACCCGCTACCTCCAGCATACATCCTAACTACTCAAGCCACCAGGCCAAATATCTCATTTTGTAGATAGTTGATAAAAATTCATGATAATATATGGAGTCTCGTGGTTTTGATTTTTCCATGCTTTCTGTTTTGCTTTTTTATATTTTCGTTTTTCTGCATAATATATGAAGGTTGTTGCGACAGAGCAATGAATTTGCTTTTTTACAATTGTAAGTGGAGTTGCAATTATTATTTTTTTCAGTTGTAAGTGAATTTGCAACTGAGATTTTTTCCTTTGAAGTTGTAAATGTGATTTTTTATTTTGGAACCGAGATTTTCTCCAGTCGCAAGTGTTGCGCCCGAGATTTTCGCTAGTTGCAAGTGTAGTTGCAACTGAGACTTTTTTCAGTTGCAAGTGTGGTTTCAACTAAGATTTTCTCCAGTTGCAAGTATACTTGCAAGTGAGACCTTTTCCAGTTGTAAGAGTAATTGTTACTGAGACATTCGCCAGTTGCAAGTGTGGATGCAACTTAGACTTTTTCCGGTTGCAATTATGGTTGAAACTGAGTTTTTCTCCAGTTGTGTGGTTACAACTGAAACTTTTGTAACAAGTTTTTCAACAGCAAGTACGGTCGCAACTACGTTTTTTTTTCTAGTTACAAGTAGGATTCCAATTGTAATTTTCGGGTTGCGAGTTGATGTGTAACCATTCTTTTAAAAATTATTTCCAAATTGGTTTTTACGTAATCTTAGAATTCTACGCCCTTTGACAGCAAGCACTACTTAAACTTGTTCCAGTGCTTCGACAAAGTTGACTGGCACGACCACGTGATAAATTAGGCAGCTCGTGGAGTTTTAGTATTAGCAAACAAGCACGTGGCCTGACATGGCATGGTACGGTCAAGCTAGTTCAGCTCTCAGCTGATCGATCCGGCTCATGTAAATCTACTGAGAGTTAACTTAAATCTCAGTTAACTGAGCTCTAGAGAGTCCCTAAGATTAATGGAGTTAGTTGAAATTTGCTTTACAAGAAGTATAGATAGATTGCACTTGTGCACTCCAAATACATTTAGCTTCATCCTTCGGCAGCTTAGAGCATCTCCACTCGTTTGCCCTTCCCACCCCGAAATCCGGGGAAATTTACGTTCGAATTGAACGTAAATTTGGCGTGGGGAGGAGTAGTTTCCCAGCCGCGATCTCAGGCGAAGACGGCGATCTAAATTTGAAAAACGGAAACTTGACAAACTACGGCATAAAACGGTCGAATTTAGGCTAAATTTAATGATATTTACTATATAGAGGGCGAAGTTGATACATAGAGACCGAATTCGACTATATTTCGAATTCGGCTAGGGGACTACAACTGTAAATATAAAAACACGGCGCTCTACATGCCGAAATGGCGGTAGAACACCGTGTAGTCGCCGCCATCGTCGTCGGAGCCGTCGTCGTCGAACTGCGGCGGCGCCGAAGCCGCCTGGCTGCTGCCTTGGCTGGCGTCTCCCCACCGGCCACTGGTGCGAGGCGGGGATGGCGATGGCTTGTATAGGTCGTCGTCGGAGGCCTCGAGGTCGACGACGGGGACGACGGCGCCGGATGGAGGAGTCACAGGCCGTCGGTAGCGAGCGACGTCCTGGAGGAGCCTCGCCTGCCGCTCCGCCTCCTCCTTCTCCCACTGCTCCCTCGACCAGGCGCAGGTCTGGTCGAGCGGCATGGCGTTCTCGGCGGGGACGAGGTCCTGGAGGGACCTCGCGATGACGTCCTGGAGGATGGCCGCGTCCTCGGCGTCCTCCTCCACCTTCACCTTCGCCGGTTTTCGCTTCCGTTCGCCGGAGGTGTCATGCTCGCGCTTGGGGCGGCGCCGTCCTTGTGCCGTCGATGGCTCGCGGATGACGATGCCGTCGCCGCCGCGCGTGCGGTGGCTCGGCGGGGAATCCGGCTCCTTTTTCACCGGCGCCAACGATGGCGCCGACCTGGAGATCGACCTCGCCGCCGAACCGAACGGCGAGGAACTGGAAGCCATGCGCCGTGGCTGCCAGCTGTTTCCCCGTTGGCGGCTGGTCGATGCCCTCGATGGAGGGGGCATCGTGAGCCTCGGTGAGTTGCCGCCCTCGATGTGCTCGAGGACGTTGTGGAGCGTCCTATCCGGGGCGCTCCACCAACGCCGGCGACCCGCGGCGTTGTTGCGCGGAGGAGGAGGTGTCGGGCCATCGTAGGACGCCAGTTCGCGCTCCCACCGCCGGAGAAAGAAAGAGTTCCACCGAGTGTAGTTCTCGGGGTGGTGGCGCGGGTCGGCGCGTTCTTCCTCCGTCATCGCCATCCGCGCCTCCTCGATGGTGACGTCGAGGGCGTGGCCCTGGGGCGGCGGCGGGATTGGCACGCCACCAGCGCTTAGCCGCCACCCGCCGCCGGGGGGCCTCGTGTCCGGCGGGCAGGGGTACCGCGCCTGGTGGAGGAGGTGCCCCTCCCACGCGTGGAGAGATCGGCGGGGGAACCCGTTGTTGGCTGCGCCGTTGTCGTCGTAGAACGCCATCGGTGGAGGTGGAGAGTGAGTGGAGGGAGAATGGAGGAAGAGTGGAGCAGGAACGTCGCGGCGAGCGGAGCGGCTTATATAGGCGCGGCGGGCGCCGGCGATTAATGCCGCGTGGAAGACGATGCGTGCGCGGAAGACGATGCGTGCGCGGAAGACGATGCGACGACATTAACTCGCCGCGTGGAAGCTACGCGGCCGGCGAATGCTGAACGGCGGCATGCTTTTACAGCACGCGGAAGACGATGCGATGAGAACGACGATCGGTGTCCCTCGCCGACAAGTTGGGGCCACCAGACGCACGGGAAGTTTCCTCGGCGTTTCCCGCGTTTTCGTTTCGTCCGGACTCCCCGAGCGCTCCCCGGGGGGCCGGGGATGGCGTGGGATCGCCGGATGAATTTAGGCCCAAATCTGGACGAAATCGAGGAACCGGGGGCGTGACTGGGTCGAATTTCGCCGTCCGGATGGAAAAAAACGTCGTTCGGGGGCCTCGTCGGGGAGACGAGTGGAGATGCTCTTAATGAGCAATGGTCAAGCTCTCCCAAATAGTTGAGAATATACTCAGGGATGACCTGATATATTTGGAAGAAAATTTGTGTTGCAAACAGATCTTTACAGGGTACAGCCAGTTACCACTGAATTCTGAAAGTCAATTTAGTCCGGCAAAGAACTAGATCATCAGAGCTTATATTATTACAGATCACTGGAGTATGCATATATATGCATGCAGCGAAAATGCATGTCTACATATATGTGGGTGTCCCCGTCTTATCACCTGCCATCCACTCAGTCCTATTTGCATCAAGATGCGTGCCTGTATTTTGCAAAAAAACACCTCCCACTCAAACATTCTGACATGGCACAGTCCCTTCCTGTTATGCATACCAATCCTCCACTTTGTAAACTCGTTCCTTTCCAAACCTCCAAATACTTTTGTTTCAAAATAAAGTGTGGGACAATATTACTTTAATTAGTAAGGTATTATGCAAAATTAGGGTGCAAGGAGTATTAGGAACAAGACTAGGAAAAGTGCAGCGTTATCAAGCAAATAATGCATTTATTTTTAGAATGTTCAGACTGTACCTCCATGCAACATTAATTTGGATCATTGCCCTAGTATGGAGCGTTCGTTCATTTCCTTGGCAAATCGCGCTAGTATTCACTGGTCCCCCCTCTCCCCCGCCCTGGAGAAAATGATCTATCCGCGCATCGTTGTGTGTCGGACTCGGACGCGATCGATCATCTCATTTTATGAATATACGCTGTTTCGTTTGTCTTCTTCACTGCCAAAATTAAACGTCTCTGGCTTGCAGAACTTTCATCTTCGCAGCTGGAGCCTGCCTCGCAGTCGGCCCACGGCCTGTGCCGACGACAACCGTCGGCACAATATGGTCTCGGCACAGCCTCAGGGGCCGTCGGCACAGACGTCAACCCGACGGTCGGATGACGCACGTACTCGATAAATTGGATAATTTTTTTTGCATGTCTAGAGCGCACTTACTCACGTGCGTGCCAAGTTACATGTTGAAGTTCGATATGCAGTTTGTGGAAAAATAACAAATTTTATGTAACTTAAGAAATTATGTAAGTATAGTCAAATTCGGAACTGTTCTAATCAGGTTCCCCATTATCCAGGTGCCAAAAATTCATTTACCATTGCCGCTCTTATTATGTAGTTCCTCCATCCACAAATAAGTGACTCAATTTTATTTAAATGCGGATGTATCTATATGTATTTTAGTTGTAGATATCTCCGTATCTAGAAAAAAGTTGAGTCACTAACTTCAGAACGGAGAAAGTATGTCTCATGGAATGATTTGGAAGAAAGAAAGGAAACCTCTAGCGAGTTCCGTGGAGCAATCACATCCAGAAATTGTCATGCGGGAGAATCAACCTGTGGTTGGATGGTTAGAAGGGCAGTGGTACCCCCAGTCCACCAGAGTTTAAATTCCATATTTGACACTTTAGTGTCTCATAAAGGCGGAATATTCTTCAGTGGGAGGCGATGTTTCCGTCGACAGCGAGGCACCTGTGGTGACTTCGTCAATCTCAAGATCCGTCGGATCAGTTTCTTCGACGCAATCTCTCCACTAGTAGAAAAAGAGGCTTCCATACGCCCTCTTTAGTCCCCAAAATATTCGAACCACGACTAATGGGGTCTTTAGTCGCGGTTCGGGAGGCGACCCGCGACTGAAGATCTGGGCCCAGCAGGCTCGGTCGACAGTTGGTGGACGGGAGGGGCTTTAGTCGCGGTTTGCCAGGTCAACCGCGACTAAAGGCCCATCCCTATAAATGCTCTTCAGCACAATTCACTTAGCCATTTGGTGCCACTTCTATTCACAAGGGGTGGTGGGTTTGCTTTTGGATCCTCTTATACACACAAGGTGTTCGATGAAATGCCCGAGAGCATGAAACAAACATGATATGAAGTGTCCGAGCCACACTTGAGCTTTCTCATTTATTTTTCCTCCTCGATCGCGGTTAGCAACTTGAACCTTTCATGTGTCATTGATAAAATATGCATGTGTGTAGTTCATTGTTTAATTTCTATTATTTCTAGCTAGTTAGTTTAACAAATGCATGATGGTTAATTATATACTTTATATAATAATAATGCAGATGAATCGGCAATGGATGTACGGTAACCGACTTTCCGGCGAGTTCATTACGGGTTTGAAAGATTTCCTCGTAGTGGCTAATGCGAACAAGTAGGGGGGTTTTGTTATCTGTCCATGTGCTGCCTGTAAGAATCAGAAGGGTTACTCTTCCTCAAGAGACATTCACGTGCACCTGCTTCGGTACGGTTTCATGCCAAGCTATAATTGTTGGACCAAGCATGGAGAAAGAGGGGTTAGAATGGAAGAAGATGAAGAAGGGGATTATATCGATGACAACTATCCTGATCATTTCGGTGAAACTTTCATGGAGGATGCTGAAGGTGGGGAAGGTGAAGGGGAAGGTGAAGAAGACGCACGTGATGAGCCCGTTGATGATCTTGGTCGGACCATTGCTGATGCACGGAGACGCTGCGATACTGAAAAGGAGAGGGAGAATTTGGATCGCATGTTAGAGGATCACAAAAAGTCGCTGTACCCAGGAAACGATAATGGTCTGAAAAAGTTAGGCTGCACACTGGATTTGCTGAAATGGAAGGCACAAGAAGGTGTAGCTGACTCAGGATTTGAAAATTTGCTGAAAATGTTGAAGAATATGTTTCCAAAGAATAACGAGTTGCCCTCCGATGACGTACGAAGCAAAGAAGGTTGTCTGCCCTCTAGGTTTAGAGGTTCAGAAGATACATGCATGCATTAACGACTGCATCCTCTACCGCGGTGAATACGAGAATTTGAATGAATGCCCGGTATGCACTCCTTTGCATTATAAGATCAGAGGCGATGACCCTGGTGACGATGTTGAGGGCCAGAAACCCAGAAGAGGGTTCCCGCCAAGGTGATGTGGTATGCTCCTATAATACCACGGTTGAAACGTCTGTTCAGGAACAAAGAACATGCCAAGTTGTTGCGATGGCACAAAGAGGACCGTAAGTCGGACGGCTAGTTGAGACACCACGCTGATGGAACACAATGGAGAAAGATCGATAGAGAGTTCAAAGATTTTGCAGCTGACGCAAGGAACATAAGATTTGGTCTAAGTACAGATGGCATGAATCCTTTTGGCGAGCAGAGCTCCAGCCATAGCACCTGGCCCGTGACTCTATGCATCTACAACCTTCCTCCTTGGTTGTGCATGAAGCGGAAATTCATTATGATGCCAGTGCTCATCCAAGGTCCGAAGCAACCCGGCAATGACATCGATGTGTACCTAAGGCCATTAGTTGATGAACTTTTACAGTTGTGGGGCAGACCTGGTGTACGTGTGTGGGATGAGCACAAAGAAGAGGAATTTGACCTACGAGCATTGCTTTTCGTAACCATCAATGATTGGCCTGCTCTTAGTAACCTTTCGGGACAGAAAGATAAGGGATACAATGCATGCACGCACTACTTACATGAGACTGAAAGTATATATTTGGGTAATTGTAAGAAGAACGTGTACTTGGGGCATCATCGATTTCTTCCCCGAAATCATAACGTAAGAAATAAAGGAAAGAATTTCAACGGCAAGGCAGATCACCGGCCGAAGCCTGCGGAACGTACTGGTACTGAGGTATTTGATATGGTCAAGGATTTGAAAGTCATCTTTGGAAAGGGTCCTGGCGGACAATCAGTTCCGCAGGGAGTTGACGGGCACGCACCCATGTGGAAGAAGAAATCTATATTTTGGGAGCTAGAATATTGGAAAGTCCTAGATGTCCGCTCTGCAATCGACGTGATGTATCCTACGAAGAATATTTGCGTGAACCTGCTAAGCTTCTTGGGCGTGTATGGGAAGACAAATGATAGAAAGGAAGCACGGCAGGACCAGCAACGTTTGAAAGACCCAGAGGAACAACATCCAGAATGGTTTCAACATCCAGAATGGTTTCAAGGTCTTGCCAGCTACGCTCTTACCAAAGAAGAGAAGGTCATCTTTTTTGAATGCCTGAGCAGTATGCAGGTCCCGTCTGGCTTCTCGTCGAATATAAAGGGAATAATAAATATAGCGGACAAAAAGTTCCAAAACCTGAAGTCTCACGACTGCCGCGTGATTATGACGCAATTGCTTCCGATTGCTTTGAGGGGGCTCCTACCGGAAAATGTTCGAGTATCCATTGTAAAGCTATGTGCATTCCTCAATGCAATCTCTCGGAAGTTAATTAATCCAGAAGATCTACCATGGTTACAGAACGATGTGGTCCAATGTCTTGTCAGTTTCGAGTTGGTGTTCCCATCATCCTTCTTCAATATTATGACACACCTCCTGGTTCACCTTGTCGAAGAGATTTCCATTCTCGGTCCTATATTTCTACACAATATGTTCCACTTTGAGAGGTTCATGGGAGTATTAAAGAAATATATTCGTAACCGTGCTAGGCCAGAAGGAATCATCGCCAATGGCTATGGAAATGAGGAGGTAATTGAGTTTTGTGTTGACTATGTTCCTGACCTTAAGCCGATTGGTATTCCTCAATCGCGGCACAAGGGGAGACTAAGTGGAAAATGCACGATCGGAAGGAAATCAACGATATGTATGGACGGCCATTCTATGACTGAAGCACACCACACAGTTCTGCAAAATTCCAGCTTGGTGGCTCCGTACTTCGAGGAACACAAGAATATTTTACGCTCGGACAACCCGAGGAAGCCTGAATCCTGGATTAGAAAGGCCCACATGGAGACTTTCGGCGGTTGGTTGCGAAAACATTTAATGAATGACAATGATGTTGGAGATCAGCTGTACATGTTGGCCAAGACACCATCTTTGACTATAACGACTTTCCAAGGGTACGAGCTAAATGGGAATACATTTTACACGATCGCCCAAGATAAAAAGAGCACCAACCAAAACAGTGGTGTCCGTTTTGATGCAACAACCGAGAATGGGCAAAAGGTCACATATTATGATTACATAGAGGAGATATGGGAACTTGACTATGGACCCTCCTTCAAGGTCCCTTTGTTCCGGTGCAAATGGTTCAAGCTAACAGGAGGTGGGGTAAAGGTGGACGAGCAATACGGAATGATTTCAACAATCTTGGTTACCTTGAGGAACCATTCGTCCTATCCAAAAATGTCGCTCAGGTTTTTATGTGAAGGACATGAGTAGCAAACCGAGGAAAAGGAAATATAAGAAAACGAGTACATCATGGGATGATCAAAAGTGCCACATTGTTCTTTCAGGGAAAAGAAACATCGTGGGAGTGGAGGACAAGACAGACATGTCAGAAGATTATAATATGTTTGGTGAAATTCCTCCCTTCAAAGTGAACGCTGACCCAAGCATTAGGTTAAATGATGAGGATGCTCCATGGTTACGGCAAAATCGTAAGCAAGGGACACAAGGGAAGAAATGATGTGTAATAATTAATTGTACCAAACTTTGTTGACTAAAATTTGTTCCAAACTTTGATGTGTAATATTATTTGTGATGTGTTTGGATCAGCCCCCCTTTTCTACTGGCCCGCCGCCGTCGCCATGCCACACGTGTCGCTTCACCATGCCACATGTCGCCGCCGCTCCACGTGCCTTGCCCCGCCGTCGTCGTCGTGCGACGTGTCGCCACCCGCTTCCACGTGCCTCGCCCCTCCATCGTCGCCGTGCCACGTTTAACCTGCCGCTTCCACGTGTGACTGATACGTCCAAAACGTATCTAGTTTCCCGAACACTTTTGCTATTGTTTTGCCTCTAATTTGTGTATTTTGGATGCAACTAACACGGACTAACGTTGTTTTCAGCAGAACTGTTCTGGTGTCTCGTTTTTGTGCAGAAATCCAACTTTCGGGAAAAACCTCGGGATTTTGACAGAAGGCCCTATTTTCCCGAATACCGACGGAGCCGGAAGGACAAATCAAGTGGAGGCCCGAGGGCCCCACACCATAAGGCGGCGCGGCCTAGGGGGCCCGCGCGGCCCTATGGTGTGGCCCCTCGGCCGGCCTCCGACGCCCTCCTTCGGACTACTTATTGGCCTCGACCTAAAAACGCACGGAGAGAAGTCGAAGTCGCCAGAAACCCTCCAGAACGCCGCCACATCGCGAAACTCCGTCTCGGGAGCCAGAAGTCTCCGTTCTGGCACTCCGACGGGACGGGGAATCGGAGGAGATCATCGCCATCATCACCACCGACGCCTCTCCATCAACCAGCCATGTTTCCCCCATCCATGTGTGAGTAATTCCCCCGCTGTAGGCTGAAGGGGATGGTAGGGATTGGATGAGATTGGTCATGTAATAGCATAAGATTGTTAGGGCATAGTGCCTAGTATCCGTAGATGTTACTTTTATGATATTGTTGCAACTTGTTATGCTTAATGCTTGTCACTAGGGCCCGAGTGCCATGATCTCAGATCTGAACATGTTATTGATTCATGAAGATATTCGTTGTTTATGATCTTACCTGCAAGTTGTATACACATGTCGCTGTCCGGAACCAATGGCCCCGAAGTGACAAGAATCGGGACAACCGGAGGGGATGGTAGTGACGTGAGGATCACATGTGTTCACGGAGTGTTAATGCTTTGCTCCGGTACTCTATTAAAAGGAGTACCTTAATATCCAGTAGTTTCCCTTGAGGCCCGGCTGCCACCGGCTGGTAGGATAAAAGATGTTGTGCAAGTTTCTCATTGCGAGCACGTACGACTATAATTGGAACACATGCCTATTGATTGATTAGTACTTGGATACCGCTTTATTATTATCTGCAAATGCCCTGCTATGATTGTTACATGAGTTTCTCTCATCCATGCAACGCCCGTCATCCGTCCCCGTGCCTACGATATTTTAATCCTGCTATTTACTAAAATCACTACTGCTGTCTTTGTTACTCTGCTGCTGTTATTTTATTACTGCTATCGCTATAAAACTGTTACTATCGATAAACTCTTGCGAGCAAGTTTGTTTCCAGGTGCAGCTGAATTGACAACTCCGTTGTTAAGGCTTTCAAGTATTCTTTGTCTCCCCTTGTGTCGAATCAATAAATTGGGTTTTACTTCCCGCGAAGACTGTTGCGATCCCCTATACTTGTGGGTCATCAAGACTATTTTCTGGCGCCGTTGCCGGGGAGCATAGCTTTATTTGGAAGTTCACTTGGATTGATATTGTTCGCTGCAAATTCTCCATCATGGGTAAACCTCGCGATACTAAGGTCGCCATATTACCATCCACTACAAGAAAAGGTACAACTCTGAGTACCTCTGCTGCTCTTGATTCACCATATGTGATAAGTAAACTTGTTTCACCACCACAAGTTTCAAATGCCGGTACTTCTGCTGAATCTGAAAACTCTTATAATATTGATGATGCTTCTGCTGTGCTTGATGATAGTGGTTCATTGGGAACTTTTCTAGATGCTACAATTGCTAGGTCTAGACAAATCGAAAATACTCGAAACTCCCGATGTTACTACACCTGTTAATTCACCTGAACTTGAATACTCTAGTGATGATCTTGATGAAGATTATGTGGAACTTGATGATGATTTTATTGAAAAATGCAATGCTACTACTGATGCAAGAAAAATTAAAAAGTTGCTTGCGGAACATGCCGTTAGATATAAACTGTCTCTCGATCCTAAATTTGCCACATCTCCTATAAACATTAAGGATAAAGATTATGATTTTTCTCTTGATCTATCTCATATAGCTATTGTTGAGTAAACACCCTTTTGTGGTACTGAAAAAGAAAGTGCTTGTTGAACACATGATTGAGTTATCTACTCCGAGTAGCTTGTTTTCTGATGATGTTAAGAAGCGTACTTACTTTGTTGCTAAAATCTTTCCATTCTCATTAAAGGATGACGCTAAAACTTGGTATAATAGTTTGCCACCTAATTCTATTAAAAGTTCAAAAGAATTGCTTGATGTTTTCTTCCGGAAATACTTTCCTGCTAGTGCTCAACATATTGCTTTGCAGAGAATTTATAATTTTGACCAGGAAGATGGAGAGAAATTGCTCGAGGCTTGGGCGAGATTTTGCTCTCTTATTAGAGCTCGGCCTGACCATGATTTGGAAAAGCATGATTTACTTGATATATTTTATATTGGACTAACCATTGAGTCTAGGGCATACCTGGATAGTTGTGCTTGGTTGTGTTTTCGGAAAAGAACTCCGGACGACGTCGAAGAATTATTGGCTAAAATAGGCCGGAATCATGATGATTGGACTACGCCTGAACCAACTCCAACGCCAATATTGAAGAAGAGGGGTTTAATTAAATTGAATGATGAAGATATGAGGGAAGCCAAGAAGTCTCTCAAGGAGAAAGGTATTAAATCTGAAGATGTGAAGAATTTACCTCCTATAGAAGATATATGTGAGATAATTCCCCCTTCATCCATGATTGAGGTAAACTCCCTTCAACGCTTTACTAGAGAAGATATTCCGTATTCAAAACCTCCTGCACAATGCTTAGATGAGTTTGATAATTATATTGTTAAGCAAGAAAATTTTAATATGAGAGTAGAGAATCATCTAATGGAAAATTCTCAAGCTATTAGCAATTTGCATGATATTGTGGAGAGAACCTCCAATGATGTTAAGATGCTTGTTAAACATTTTCATATGGTTCAAACTCAAATTGATCAACTCACTAAAGTGCAAAATGACTTGTTAGGAAATAATTCTAAAGAAAAACATGCTTATGAAGTAACAACTAGAGGCGGTGTTTCTACCCAGGATCCTCTATATCCTGAAGGGCATCCCAAAAGAGTTGAACAAGATTCTCAAAGAACTAAAACTAGTGCTCCATCTAAGAAAAAGAAAAAGAAACATAAGAATGTTGTAGAATCCTATGAACTCCGTTAATGATCCTAATAGTATTTCTATTTCGATGTCTGAAACCGAAAGTGGTAATGAACATGATAAAGATAATGATAAGAATGATACTCCCGATAAAGAAGAGGTTGAAGAAGAACTCGAAAAGCATGCTAAAAATAAAAAGTACACTAAAGAAGATTTTATTGCTGAGAAACATGGTAATGAAAGAGAACCTTGGGTTCAAAAGCAAATGCCTTTTCCTGCTAAGAAACTAAAATCAAAGGAAGAAGAACACTATAATAAATTTTTTGATTGGATGAAACCTTTATTCTTGCAAATTCCTTTGACTGATGCTATTAAATTGCCTCCTTATTCAAAGTATATGAAAGATATTGTTACTAACAAAAGGAAAATCCCCAATGAGGAAATTTCCACTATGCTTGCTAATTACTCTTTCAATGGCAAAGTTCCAAAGAAGTTGGGCGACCCGGTATACCTACTATTCCTTGTTCTATTAAGAATAATTATGTTAAAACTGCTCTATGTGACTTGGGAGCCGGTGTTAGTGTTATGCCTTTTTCTCTTTATAAGAGACTTTACTTAGATAAGTTGATACCTACCGATATATCTTTGCAAATGGCTGATAAATCTACTGCTATTCCTGTTGGTATATGTGAGGATGTTCCTGTTCAAGTTACTAATAACCGCTTGATATTAACCGATTTTGTTGTGTTGGAAATGCTTGAAGATGATAATATGTCTATTATTCTTGGGAGACCTTTTCTTAACACCGCGAGGGCTGTTATTGATTGCAATAAAGGAAAGGTTACTTTCAATGTTGATGATAAGGAGCACACCGTCTATTTCCCCAAGAGGATTGAAAAAGCATGCGGAGTTAATACAATTTCTCATGTGAGAACTATCAAAGTGGGAACTATTGATTGTCCTATATATGAGCCTAAAGAAGAATATCAAACTCTTATGATTGGATCCATATCAATACAATTCAAGGTAACATGATTGATTTGAGGTTTATTTCTTCTTATGCTATGTAAAATTTATTTGGTGGCAAGACTTGATCAACCTTGTTAACAAATACTTTTTATATGCATAGAGGAGGTAAACAACATCTCTTTCTTCCTCCATTTGCTCTAGTTGCTGTAACACTTTTAATTTGCAAAGTTCCTTAGTTAATTAGAGTTTTCAAAAAATTTCCTGGCCAGTAATAATAAACTTAATACCCAGAAATGTGCATTTTTCAAAGTTTTCAAAAATTCGAAAAAATTACACCGTTGGTCCTATTTTTCGACGAGGCACCTAGGAGTACCAGAGGATGACCTGTGGGGCACCACAGGGTGCCACACCACCAGCCGGCGCGGCCAAGGAGGTGGGCGCGCCACCCTGTGGTGTGGGCCCCTCCTTGCCCCATTATTTCATCTCTTTCTCCCGAGCATCTTCTCTCTCCCGAAAAAACTCGAACCAGCTTTCTCTCACTCGCGTTTTTGCTCAAGAGCTCAGGATTTCTCGATCTCTTTGCTCAGCCCAGATTTCTGTCTGAAATTTGGCTCATTTGCTCTTCGGTATGTGACTCCTTCGATTATCCAAGTAGAGTTTTGTTTGGTGGAGTATATCTTGCATATTTTGCTGCTGTAGGTAACATGTTTAGTGAGCTTGCATGCTTGTTCTAGGTGGTAGAAATTAGTTTTGATGCATGATTAGTACTCTAGCAAGTTCCTATGGTAGTTTCCCTCAACTATATGTCACCAAATCAAATTTTATATCACTTGTTGAAAATTTCAGAAAAGAGATGAAGAAGTTCAACTTTGGAGAATTGTTCAAGAAAGGAACAACCAGCACCGGGAGGCCTTCTAGGACCGCCACCCAAATTAGGCGATCGTACAATGAGGATATCATCGCGCCTAGCTTCGCGCCGGAGGAGGACAATGGGGCTCCTAATGCTTCATCCTTCCCATGTTATGATTTTCTGACAAATGCAGGGATACTGGATGATTTCTTTACCCTTGTCAACAAGGCGGGCTTAGCCACCTACGTGGGAGATGAAAGGGAGCAATACTACATGCTCACCAAAATCTTCGTCGAGAGCTTCAAGTTCCAAAACACGCAATATGAGCCGACGAGTTGCATTCAAGATTTATGATAATCCTATTACTATGGAATTGGAAACATTTTGTCGTGCATTGGATATTGCCCCTGTAGGTACAGCAAGGAGGATTGATGACAACCCCTGGGACTTGTTGGAGCTCTATCGAGGGATCACCAATGATGATTGTCGCACCATTCAGCGGGGCAAGATAAGGAACATTCAACTCCCCGCCATTAAATATTTTTCATATTACATTGCTACTAGCATACTTGGTAGGGAGAACACTAGCAATATTTCTAGTTACCATCTTGCTTTCTTGAATATTGCACTTACTGGACGGACATCTTATCATCTTGGTTCTCTTATTGCTCGCCGCCTGTCTAACAGGGGGCCTATTTTTGGAGGAACTATTGCACTGCGCATTTTAACACATTTAAGACTTCCTATTGATCCTAATGATGTGCCATTAACTCCTAGGAGGCTTGATATCACTGCTATGAAAAGCCATCATTTTGTTACCACCGATTCCACTTTAGATAATATGGTCTATAGAATGTTGTTTGCTGACGGGGATGAGAAAGAAATCCCTCTTCCCCAGCCGGGTTTGTTCCGTATTGACAGGCAACCATGGTCGCGCACTAAGGAGGAGGTGGATGAACATATGAAGATACAAGACTTCCACCAGCAGCATGACTCCGAGGACGCCGAGCCCTCCTACGACTATACCGTCACGTATCCGGGTGCTTCTTCTAGCACATACCCGGAATATGATCCATCTTCGTCGTACTACGGGGATACTACCTCATGGCCTCGATGGGATTGAACTCCACTTAGGCCAAAAGCCTAAGCTTGGGGGGAGGTATACCGACATCACTCATTCTTTGCATATTATGGTTGCTCGGATACTTGTACATACTTGTTTAGTCTCTTTGAGTGGTTTTCTAATGAGAGGGAGATGATATTTGGGGAAGTGCTGCCTGAAAACAGATTCTGGAGTGTTACTAGAAAAATTCGTGCGCACAGCCAGAACGTTATTTTGAGCTGCCAATGTTTGTGCAGGTTCCCCAGGTTGTTATCTAACTTTCATTAGTTGAACACTTTTCGAGCTGAGCAACGTAAGATTTTTGTAAAAATCGATTTGCATCGTCATTGTCGAGTTTTGGCAGATTTCTGCCATCTCGCTTTTCTGTGTTCCTTTTAGTTTTCATTTTCTTGTTCTTGCTTTGCTTCTTTCCTAAAACACAAAAAGACCAAAAATATTTCTGTTGTTTCTTTTCACCATTTGTTTATCTTGGTTTCTTGCATTTGTTTCGCTTTATTTGCTATTGCTAGCTTGCTATAAGAAAACCCAAAAAGATTTTTCTTTGTTTGCTTGTTTCCTTTTGTTCTTGTTCTCAAATTCGAAAACACCAAAAATATTTGCTGTTCTTCTTTGGTTTGTAAAGTTCATTATGAGTTCAATGGTCTTCGGTGGCTGGAGCGTGGTTTTGATTTCATATTATCCAAGCTACACAAGTGAAAAGGGCAATAATGACGATCTACGACAATCTGATTGTGGTGAGAGGCTGGTATAAACTCTATTTGTTTTCATTTTTGTACATATACTCATCCATGTGAGCATGCTTAGTTGGTTCATGTGAGGTATATGTCATTTAAGAAAGTCTAGTAGTTCATGATCTCTCATGTTTAGCTCCAATTTATTAATATGAGTAGCATGTCATGGATGTTTGCTTGCATTGTTTTATTCATAGATAGATATGATATTGTGGTATCCTCCTCTGAATAATTCGGTTGAATTAACTTGGCACATGCTCACGCATGCATATGACTGAACAAGAGTCAATTAAGCCTCAATGATTTACATTACTTCAGAGTTCTGGTATCACTTTTATGCCTCAGTTAATTTATTTTGCCGCAAGCATGATTATGACAGTTCTTGCTCTCTTGATTTGTCGCTCCCTAGTCTTTTGCTAGCCTTCACTTGTACTGAGCGGGAACGCTGCTCGTGCCTCCAAACACATGAAAACCAAGTTATTCCAGAGTGTCCACCATAAATACCTATGCATGGCATTTCAAACCATTCCAAGTAAATTCTCATGCGCTACCTTTAAACCTTCAAAAATGCTTCTCAATTTGTTTTATGTTTCATAGCTCATGAGGAAGTATGTGGTGTTTAGCTTTCAACCTTGTCATTTACTTTTGCAAAAAGAGCTGGCAATGGGATTCCCAGTCCCAAATTAATCAACTTAAATAGAAACTCCTCCATGGTTTGTGATTGTTGGACGGCACCCGAAGGATTCGGTTAGCCATGGCTTGTGTAAGCAAAGGTTGGGGGGAGTGTCATCATCATAATAAAACTAAACTAAAAAGGCACTCCTTCATGGTATGTGATTGATGGCAGGCACTGATACGTCTCCGACGTATCGATAATTTCTTATGTTCCATGCCACATTATTGATGATATCTACATGTTTTATGCACACTTTATGTCATATTCGTGCATTTTCTGGAACTAACCTATTAACAAGATGCCGAAGAGCCGATTCGTTGTTTCTGTTGTTTTTGGTTTCAGAAATCCTAGTAACGAAATATTCTCGGAATTGGACGAAATCAACGCCCAGGGTCCTATTTTGCCACGAAGCTTCCAGAAGACCGAAGGGGAGTCGAAGTGGGGCCACGAGGCGCCGCCACACTAGGGCGGCGCGGCCTAGGTCTTGGCCGCGCCGGCCGGCGTGTGGGGCCCTCGTGTGGCCCCCGCGTTGCCCTTCCGCCTACTTAAAGCCTCCGTCGCGAAAACCCCCAGTACCGAGAGCCACGATACGGAAAACCTTACTGAGACACCGCCGCTGCCAATCCCATCTCGGGGGATTCTGGAGATCTCCTCCGGCACCCTGCCGGAGAGGGGATTCATCTCCCGGAGGACTCTTCACCGCCATGGTCGCCTCCGGAGTGATGAGTGAGTAGTTCACCCCTGGACTATGGGTCCATAGCGGTAGCTAGATGGTTGTCTTCTCCTCATTGTGCTTCATTGTTGGATCTTGTGAGCTGCCTAACATGATCAAGATCATCTATCCGTAATACTATATGTTGTGTTTGTCGGGATCCGATGGATAGAGAATACTATGTTATGATAATTATCAAGTTATTACCTATGTGTTGTTTATGATCTTGCATGCTCTCCGTTATTAGTAGAGGCTCTGGCCAAGTTTTTGCTCTTAACTCTAAGAGGGAGTATTTATGCTCGATAGTGGGATCATGCCTCCATTGAATCTGGGACAGTGCCAGAAGGTTCTAAGGTTGTGGATGTGCTGTTGCCACTAGGGATAAAACATTGATGCTATGTCCGAGACTGTAGTTATTGATTACATTACGCACCATACTTAATGCAATTGTCTGTTGTTTTGCAACTTAATACTGGAAGGGGTTCGGATGATAACCTGAAGGTGGACTTTTTAGGCATAGATGCATGCTTGGATGGCGGTCTATGTACTTTGTCGTAATGCCCAATTAAATCTCACTATATTTATTATGTCATGTATGTGCATTGTTATGCCCTCTCTATTTGTCAATTGCCCGACTGTAATTTGTTCACCCAACATGCTTTTATCTTATGGGAGAGACACCTCTAGTGAACTCGTGGACCCCGGTCCTATTCTTTACATCGCATACAATCTCATCGCAATACTTGTTTTACTCGTTTTTCGCAAACAATCATCTTCCACACAATACGGTTAATCCTTTGTTACGGCAAGCCGGTGAGATTGACAACCTCACTGTTTCGTTGGGGCAAAGTACTTTGGTTGTGTTGTGCAGGTTCCACGTTGGCGCCGGAATCTCTGGTGTTGCGCCGCACTACATTCCGCCACCATCAACCTTCAACGTGCTTCTTGGCTCCTCCGGGTTCGATAAACCTTGGTTTCTTTCTGAGGGAAAACTTGCTACTGTCTGCATCACACCTTCCTCTTGGGGTTCCCAACGGACGTGTGTTAATTGCACGCATCAGGCACCCGAGGATTCGGTTAGCCATGGTTTGTGTAAGAAAGGTTGGAAGGAGTGCCACATAAAAATGCAAATAATTCATGGGAGCCGCTCTTGAAAGTCCGGTTGGCGAGGTAGTTGGTGTACCCATTACCATTCGTTGACAACAACAAACACCTCTCAAAATAATTTTACTCCCGCTTTACAAATGAAAAGCTCTAGCGCATGTTAATCCCTCGCTTCCCTCTCGCGAAGGGTCAATCTTTTACTTTTATGTTGTGTCTCCATCCTTTCTTTGAGCACTTTCTTGAGAGCACAACTTGTCATTCTTAGTATAATATGCTTGTCTCAAAATATGATTGATTGTGGTATAACTTTGATGCTTTTATCTTTGACAATCACTACTTCTAGTCTTTCTATGAACTCCGAGAGGTGCCCGGGCATTTATGTTTTGCCGATCAAATACAGGCAAGCGAGATACCACTTTATTATACTCTCTTATGAACATTGCAATCCTGCTTATATACATGATTCATGATGCTTATTATTAATTGTTGGTACCTCTTCATGATTGACATAGCTGTTAGATGATCTTATTTGCATGTATCTTATTATGAACTGCTTAAGTGTTAGCCATAGCATGAGAATATTTACATCATATGAACAAATGTATTCGTGAAAGTTCTTTTATCGCTCAGTTGTTAACTGAATTGCTTGAGGACAAGCAATAAGCTAAGCTTGGGGGGAGTTGATACGTCCAAAACGTATCTACTTTCCCGAACACTTTTGCTATTGTTTTGCCTCTAATTTGTGTATTTTGGATGCAACTAACACGGACTAACGCTGTTTTCAGCAGAACCGTTCCGGTGTCTCGTTTTTGTGCAGAAATCCAACTTTCGAGAAAAACCTCGGGATTTTGACGAAGGCCCTATTTTTCCGGAATGCGACGGAGCCGAAGGACAAATCAAGTGGAGGCCCGAGGGCCCCACACCATAAGGCGGCGCGGCCTAGGGGGCCGCGCGGCCCTATGGTGTGGCCCCCTCGGCCGGCCTCCGACGCCCTCCTTCGGACTACTTATTGGCCTCGACCTAAAAACGCACGGAGAGAAGTCGAAGTCGCCAGAAACCCTCCAGAACGCTGCCACATCGCGAAACTCCGTCTCGGGAGCCAGAAGTCTCCATTCTGGCACTCCGCCGGGACGGGGAATTGGAGGAGATCATCGCCATCATCACCACCGACGCCTCTCCATCAACCAGCCATGTTTCCCCCATCCATGTGTGAGTAATTCCCCCGCTGTAGGCTGAAGGGGATGGTAGGGATTGGATGAGATTGGTCATGTAATAGCATAAGATTGTTAGGGCATAGTGCCTAGTATCCGTAGATGTTACTTTTATGATATTGTTGCAACTTGTTATGCTTAATGCTTGTCACTAGGGCCCGAGTGCCATGATCTCAGATCTGAACATGTTATTGATTCATGAAGATATTCGTTGTTTATGATCTTACTCGCAAGTTGTATACACATGTCGCTGTCCGGAACCAATGGCCCCGAAGTGACAAGAATCGGGACAACCGGAGGGGATGGTAGTGACGTGAGGATCACATGTGTTCACGGAGTGTTAATGCTTTGCTCCGGTACTCTATTAAAAGGAGTACCTTAATATCCGAGTAGTTTCCCTTGAGGCCCGGCTGCCACCGGCTGGTAGGACAAAAGATGTTGTGCAAGTTTCTCATTGCGAGCACGTACGACTATAATTGGAACACATGCCTATTGATTGATTAGTACTTGGATACCGTTTTATTATTATCTCGCAAATGCCCTGCTATGATTGTTACATGAGTTTCTCTCATCCATGCAACGCCCGTCATCCATCCCCGTGCCTACAGTATTTTAATCCTACTCGTTTACTAAAATCACTACTCGCTGTCTTTGTTACTCTGCTGCTGTTATTTTATTACCGCTATCGCTATAAAACTGTTACTATCGATAAACTCTTGCGAGCAAGTCTGTTTCCAGGTGCAGCTGAATTGACAACTCCGCTGTTAAGGCTTTCAAGTATTCTTTGTCTCCCCTTGTGTCGAATCAATAAATTGGGCTTTACTTCCCGCGAAGACTGTTGCGATCCCCTATACTTGTGGGTCATCAGTGACCAAACTTGCCGCTTCGGCGCGCTATAAAGCGCCGCGTGCGCGCGCAACCAACTGCCACAGGAACTTCACCTACCGCTTCCTCGAGCCATGCATCGCCACCGCCTCCGCTCATTCGTCTTCGGGATGCCGCCGCGCCGCCGCGGGTTGTCCGGTTTCCGTGGCGTCCGAGCGCGTCCGAACGGTAGGTTCTACTCCGAGATGCGTGCCGGTGGCTTCCGCCTCACCCTCGGCACGTACAACACGCCGGAGCTGGTGGCGCGCGCTTACGACGCGGCCGCACAATGATTTCGGCGACCACGGCGCGACATGAACTTCCCGGACGTCGAATCGCTAGAGGAGGCGGAGTTCCTCGCGCCAGCGCCGTGCCTCGTCAACGACGAGGCCCATCGCTGCCACCGCTAGGTGCAGCGCCGGATCGCCATCGCCGAGCACGACGAGCAGTTGATGCGCCAGTGGAGGGCGCAGTTCCCCAACGACGTCGACAACACCGACGCGTTCTTCTCTAACCTCATGGCACAGCGCAGGTTCGACAGGCACCACCGTCGGGCCGTCGCCGTGTTCGAGCTCGACAACCCGAATACAATTTGGGCCGACAACGACCCTCGGTGGTACGACATTTGGACCGAGACAACCTCCGACGACGAGCAGACTAGACTAGTCGTTTATCTATTTTAATTGTATTTCAATAAACAAATTTGCCATTTTCATTTTCTGTCGGTGGGATAAGGACGCATGTGTAACGCGGGACTAAAGATGTCGCTCAGGTTTTCAATGTGAAGCACATGAGTAGAAAATGAGTACATCATGCGATGATCCAAAGGCCTAGGAGTACATCTTGGAATGTTGGATTGATTTAGTCATAGTCCTGCCTAGGCCTATAATATGCATACTCGTAGTCATCGTAGTCGCCGCCGTTGTACTGGTAGTCATCGCCTTCTAAGTTGCCACCGTCATCGTCGCTGCCATCGCTGTCGTCGTCGCTGTCATCAGGCGGTGCTCGTGGCTCGAACCTCGACTGGTACTGAGGGTACCGCAGGCGGGTGATATCGCCGGCCGTGATGTAGTCCATGACGCTCTGTAGAGTCCGGCCGCCCCACCATAGTCGACGGCTGACCTCGTGGAAGTTCCCAGGAGGCAGACCGTCCTCCTCATACCCGGCGAGCCCCCTCTCACGCCCATTGATGAAGAAGGCGTCCCAAGTCTGTTGGTTGTCGGGATGCCAGCGGGGATTCATCCGCTGCTCCAGCGTGAGCTCGAGGTAGTAGTGGTTCGCGATGGCTGCCCGACGCGCAGTACCCTGAGGGACGGGAGGGACCGGCACGCCTCCGACGCTTAAGCTCCAGCCGGCGGGGACGCGGTAGCCCGGTGGGCAATGGTAGTTTGAGGCGCAAAGCTCCTCCACCTGCTGGTAGGTAAGAGTGGGTATGTACGGTGGAAGCCATGAGAGAGTGATGAGAGATTGTAGAGATGTGATAATGCAAGCCAAGCCGAGATACATATATATAGTGAGAAATGGCGGGAAAAAATGTGGGGGGGAAGACATGTGGCGGGAAGACAGAGGCGGGAAGAAATGGCGGGAAGAAATGTCGGCGGGAAGACAGGAGGCGGGAAGACAGAGGTGGGAAGAAATGGCGGGAAGAAGAGGAATCTAGAGCTGGTCATCTAACCTTTAGTCCCGGCTGGTGGGTGCAACCGGGACTAAAGGTGTCGGCAGGATAAGGACGTCTGGGTAAGCTTTAGACCCGGTTGGTGGGTGCAACCGGGACTAAAGCTGTCGGCAGGATAAGGACGCGTGGGTGGACGCACTGCTCGATGAGATAAAGCATGTAGCGCACGACGCCCTGCGGAGGAACAAGACAAGGCAGAAGCGGCGCCGTGCCTATAAAAGGAGCATCGATACGCCTTGGCAAGCAGACCAACAAGCCAACCTAGCATCGATACGCCTCGGGAAATTTTATCTTCAAGCCCGTGAAAGACTCCATCATCTCCTCTAACAGTGTTGGGGAAAGGGTTGGAAAATCTCCCGTGGCGCAGCTTCTCGAAGATGTCGTTGGTGCACACGCCCTACGGCATCTTCGGAAGTTGTGCCTTGGGAAAATTTTCCTGCAAGCCCGTGAAAGACTCCATCATCTCGATCGTCTAACAGTGTTGGGGAAAGGGTTGGAAAATCTCCCGTGGCGCAGCTTCTCGAAGATGTCGTTGGTACACACGCCCTGCGATATCTTCGGAAGTTGCGCCTCAGATATTATTTCCTGCAATCCCGTGAAATATAGAGGCGGGAAGTAATGGCGGGAAGAGGGGGGCGGGAAGACAGGAGGCGGGAAGACTGAGGTGGGAAGAAATGGTGGGAAGCTGGGGGGCGGGAAGACAGGAGGCGGGAAGAATTAGTCTTACTTTTATTAATTTTTTGATAAATTATTTGTATTTTTCTAATTTTGAAATGAATTAGTTTCATTTTTATGAATTTTTTGATATATTATTTCTATTTTAAGATTTTGAAATGAATTAGTTTTATTTTTTTTGAATTTTTTGATATATTATTTGTATGTTTCTGATTTTGAAATGAATTAGTTTTATTTTTATGAATTTTTTGATATATTATTTCCATTTTTAAGATTTTGAAATGAATTAGTTTTAATTTTCTAAATTTTCTGATATATTATTTGTATGTTTCTGATTTTGAAATGAATTAGTTTTATTTTTATGAATTTTTTGATATATTATTTCCATTTTTAAGATTTTGAAATGAATTAGTTTTAATTTTCTAAATTTTCTGATATATTATTTGTATTTTTCTGATTTTGAAATGAATTAGTTTTTATTTTTATGAATTTTTTGATATATTATTTCCATTTTTAAGATTTTGAAATGAATTGGTTTTATTTTTCTGAATTTTTTGATATATTTTTTGTATTTTTATGATTTTAAAATGATTTACTTTTATTTTTTGGAAGTTTTTTACAAACAGAAAAAACACCTTTAGTCGCGATTGGCCAGACCAACCGCGACTAAAGGTTCTTTCCGCGGGAACCTCTGGAATTTAGGCGAAAACCTTTTAGTCGCGACTAAAGGTCGAAAAATATAAGGGTTTTTTTGTTCTCGTGCCCCTGGTTCGTTAGTTGTACTTAGTTTTCCCCAGCCTCTTAGCTTTTCCTCAGTTTTCCCCTTCCTCTAGTTTGAAACCACTCGCAGACGCTCGGACGGGAGGGTTTCCGTCTGGTCAGAGGCCTTCCGTTACCGGTGACGGCTAGGGAGCCGTGGTGGTTTTGACTTGACCATTGCTTTCGAAATGTGTTGACTGTTGACTGGAAGAGCTGACCCAAAGCTTTCCCCTCCGCCCGAGACTGGAGGAGCTCCACACCGCCCCTCCGCCGCCACGCCGTCCTCGCCCACCTACCTTATGGCGTCGTCCGCCGCCGAGCCGGCCCCGCCCCCACCACCACCCCCGGGAGGCGGAGAGGGCTCCGCCTCCACCAGATCTGGATCTACCCCTGTCCTCTTTGTAATTCCGTCTGGTGTGCCGCCTATTCCCGTCAGCCGCGGATAAGATTGGGAATCGGAGGGATCTAACGCATGGATTCCATCTGGGTAAGCATCGTCTGCCTATGTGAAATAACAGTAGGCAGTTTTTGAGCGCCAATCGTTGTTGCTCAACTAACTGCGTTGCTTTTCGAATAGGATGGATCCAGCGCTGGCTTTTCGGCTGGTGGTTAGGCTGGATTCTAGCTTTACGCGTGATTCTAAACGCTATAAGAATGGGTTTTACTTCCCTGCGGTGGTTGCAACCACCATCTCGTTGAGGGATTTGAAAGCTACCATCTACAATAAGTACACCTGGAGCTCTTTCGATGCAGTTCATTTCAAATATTTCAACAGCACGGAGCGAAGATTTGTTCCACTAATTTCCGAAGACGATCTGGGAATTCTTTTTTTGCTTTGAATGCTTCTTGCCGCTTCGGTAAATTCGTATCCATGTGGACAGGGGCCAGGCATCATCTGGTGCTGGGGCATCATCAGGTGGTCGGGCATCATGTCTCTCTACTGCTGCTGCCTCTGCTAATAGTGTGCGCCGCGGTGCTCCTTGTAGGTCCACAACAGCACCATCTGTCCGCAGTGCTAGTGGTAGCCAGATCGTTTATGTGGTCGATGTGGAGGACGATGCAGAGATTGGGGATCAGTCTCCTCAAGATGATGAGGATGAGTTGATGTTTCCTGAATTGGTAGATCGATGCAGTAAGCGGGCAATGGAGGATCAATACATGGAAGATATTGCTTTTGGTGCCAGATTTGATGACACACTGATGATGAAGAGAGGAATGAGAACAATGACAGCCTCTTTTTAGCTGATTACGAAGGTGATGACTTGCCAACAATTGAGTGGAACAGGGAAGATCCTCAGCTTGCAGCAGGCAACATATTTAAAACGATGATGGACTGCCGTAATGCAATTACTACATATTGCCTTCTCTCTAAGAATAATTATGAGGTTATTAAAAGTGAGCCAGGTAGGTTCACAGTTAAATGCCCATACAAGAGGTGTAGGTGGAGGCTGCATGCATCCACAATGCGCGAAGCAGCTTGGTTCAGGTACTACGCCAACCAGTTGTGTATTTTAGATCACGGTGTAAAATTTGTTAACTGTTACTGACATCCCTTATCATTATGTTTCAGATAAAGAGGAATGAGGAGGTCCCTAGGTGTCCACCTCGAGGGGAGAGCAGAGGTGAAAACAAAGCTAGCGAAGACTAGGTGGTTGGCGAGATAGAATCCTAGATTGGCTGAGAGAAACTCCTTCACTTGGTCCAACAGCACTCCAGAAAAAGATTGTTGAGAAGTTTCAAATAAAAGTACCTTACATGAGGATGTTCTATGCAAAGGAAATGACTCTTGACAAGATCAATGGTCCATGGAATGAAAGCTTTCAGTTGCTTTACACTTTCAAAGTTGAAGTGGAGATGGCTAGTCCAGGCAGTGTTGTAGCGATAGACAAGCATACAGTTCCCTTCAAATTGAAAAGCGGGAAGGTAATGCACAAGGAATGTTTTAGAAGGGCTTTTGTTTGTTTCAAAGCTTGCTGGACAGTTGCAGGCCTTATTTGGCCGTGGATGCAACAGCTCTTCATGGCAGGTTTAAAGGACAGCTAGTTGCTTCTACTGCAGTTGATGGACACAGTTTGATGTTCCTTGTTGCTTATGGAGTTTTGGAGGTTGAGTCAGAGGAAAGTTGGACTTGGTTTCTGCAGAATTTGCGCGACCTTATAGGTCATCCAACAGGACTTGTTATCCACACAGACGCTTGCAAAGGATTGGAGGGTGCGATAGAAGCAGTATTCCCTGGAGTGGAGCATAGGGAATGTATGCGACACTTCATACATAATTTTACAAAGAATTCAAGGGTAAAGTTTTTACTGACAACCTATGGCCAGCTTCATACACATGCAGCTCTAGGAAGCATCTGTTTCATTTGAATGTGTTGTATAAACAAAAACCTGGGGTGAAGGAGTACTTGGATGAACATCATGGTAGAGTGTGGTCAAGAAGCCAATTCAATGAAATTTGCAAGGTAGACTATGTAACAAGTAACCTTGCGGAGAGTTTCAATTCAAAGGTCAAGTCATTGAAAGGGCTTATGTTGTGGCAAATATTTGATAATATTAGGCAGATGATCATGATAAAGATCGATCTACGTCAAAGAATTGCATCCACACAATATGCTGGCCATCTCATGCTCCCATCTTTGATTAAGTCTTTGCATGACAGGGAAAAAAAATTGAAGATGCAATGCGTCAGAAAAGGAATGGAGGCTGAGGTAACCTACACTGACAGTAAAAACATGTAGTGGAGGTATCCAGTGAGTTTGGTTGATAGGAAATGCCATTGTAGGGGATGGCAGATCCGTGGGATACCCTGCATACACGCATTGTTTTTCATGAGTGTTATAGGGGGTGAAGAAGGTGAAGTTGATCAGTATGTGTCAGATTATTTCTCTGTTGCCAAATTTAGGGCTGCATATGCTATGAATGTTCCTACCTTGTTGGGAAAAGACCAATGGATGACAGTCTATCCAGGCTTCAAACTGTACTCTCCAGTTTTGACTAGACCGGCAGGTAGGCCGAGGAAGAATAGGATCAGAGCTAGTGCAGAGGGTGGTGCACCAATTCAAAGACGTAAGTGCAAACGTTGTGGAATCCCTGGACACATTTCTAGGCTTTGTAGAAATGGTGTTGACCCAGCTCTTGGAATGGAAGATCAGGCGGGAGCAGCAAATGCAGAGGAGAATGAAGCAGCGATTCAACATGAGGAGATTGAAGCAGCAATTCAACATGAGGAGATTGAAAGCAACAATTCAGCAGGAGGAGATTGAAGCAACAATTCAGCATGAGGAGATTGATCGAAGCAACAATTCAACATGAGGAAATTGAACCGATGGATCGAGAGCTGCTTGAACCGATGAGTCTAGAGGAGAGGGAACAGTTTGAGAGAGATTTCCTTGAATTTAATAGGGCCCAGCTGAGTGCTAACTTCGAAGAGTAGATTGCAGAAGAAAAAGCACAAGCTTCGCAGAAGAAGAAGATAAAGAAAGAGGGCAAAAGGAAGATAGACACCGGTAATATCCCTGGTAGGGTTACCTGGAGTAAGGTGGTGGCCCCAGCGAATCACACCAGGAGCAAGAGAAAGATTTTATTCTGAACGACTAATTTCAATTTGTATGAACAATTTGAATTTGTATGACCCCTTTGTATTGGGGATCCCTTTGTATTGAACAATTTGAATTTGTATGATCCCTTTGTATTGGGGATCCCTTTGTATTGAACAATTTGAATTTGTATGAACAATTTGTATTGGGGTTCCCTTTGTATTGAACAATTTGAATGTAGGGATCCCTTGAATGTATGTGTTAAGCCACATTTAAGCCACATTATCATTTTCTCTAGGGTTTAGGGTTTTAGGGTTTAGGTTTTAGGGTTTTAGGGTGTAGGGATCCCTTGAACATGGTGGAACCTTCCTATGGAGTCTTTTTATGTTAGCTACAACCTAGAGAAATAATAATGGAAAAGGAAATATAGAGATATGAAGTTTTTATGCCAAAAATTTCAAAACCACTTCCTAGTCCATGAGCTACTAGCTATGAAGATGCAGGGCTTTCAACTCAACACACCTCCCAAATACCCACTATGCTTACAAACTTTGTCCAAATGAGTCCAAATTCGTCACACTTGTGTATCTTTGACTTGCAAACAATATCACGTCGGCCAAAATGTACTATACTGTTCAAATAACACAATTTTACAATTTTTATGACAAAAGCTTCAATTTCCCTTAGTCCATTTATTATTTAGGTGCCCCTGTTTTACTTAGTGTTACTCAGTTTCCCCCCTCCGGGCCCACTTGTTTTACTCGGTCGTACTGAGTTTTGCCCTTCCGATAAACATTTCCTCACTTTTCCCCCTCTTAGTTCTAGTCAGTTTTCCTCACTTGTACTCACTGGCTGATCTCTGATTGGTCGAGATGTATGTCACACAGATCTTGGTTTGTTGAAAGCTCAACGAACACTTGCACCGTTCGATCGTTTATGATCGGACGGCCTGTATATCTCTCTCTACCACGATGGACGCATACGGAGAGAAGAGCAGAGCACATACCTACCAACCCTGGCAGTCGCATATTCCAGTCGCATCTTCCTCTCTCCTATTTCCTCTCTTACTCCGGCGGTCGCGGCGGTGCGGATCTAACCGTGCGGGCGGCGGCGTGCGGCGGCGCGGATCTAACCGTGCGGCGGCGTGGATCTAAGAGTGCCGATGAGGATCTAACCCTCATAAATAGTTGAAATGTCTCTCTCTGTCTCACTGTCATTTCTCTTCTCAGATCTGTTGATGATGACACCAAGACGGCGGCCGTGCCGACAGTGGTCATCGATGGCAAGATCATTGAAGTCATCGCCTACAACATCGCTTCGACGGCGCAGATCTAGCCTTCAATGTCGGAGCCTGTTGATGTCTCACTTCCGTTGCCCTCCTCAGATCCGTTACTGATGAAGGACACCAAGATGGCGGCTGTGCCGACAGTGGTCATCGATGCCACGAACATTGAAGCCATCACCTACAACATCGCTTTGACGGCGCAGATCCAGCCTTCAATGTTGGAGCCTGTTGATGTCTCTCTTCCGGTGCCGAGAGTACGAATTGATGCCAAGACGATTGAAGCCATCGTCTACAACCGCGCTGCGAAGCCGTCAATCCAGCCCTCCGCAGATCCATCGCTGATGAAGTACACCAAGACAGCGGCGGTGCCGACAGTGGTGATCGATGCCACGAACATTGAAGCCATCGCCTACAACATCGCTTCGACGGCGGATGGCGCAGATGACCAACCCTCAGCCGCCCGTCGTCCCGGCCCTTCTTGCCCATCGCTGCGCGGCCGTGTTTGACGACGCAAATTGGGATAAATTATGATAAATTTGTATTTTTCAATTTCAATTGGGGTAAAATTGTTCGATCTACTACCTCCGTCTTAAAAAAAGCTTCTCCATGTTCTTGATGTGTGCATGTACATCCGTATGTATGATTTGAATTCTATCCCAACTTGATATGTATTTGATCCGACAGGCTGGTACATGCTAAAATCATCGCGCGCATTACTTAGCACAACTAGGAAATTGTACACCAAAATACAGTGGTTAGAGCCACAAAAAAATACAGTGGTTAGAGCCATCTACTAATAATAATTCTATACTATCTAAATCGTCTACCACAATCACATAACTGCTAGGACATGGACGACAACTAATAAAACTGCCCAGATGAATCTACTTTTCTCCTCTCCCATTACTTGAAGTTCATGTTCTAGATTTTCTACCACTTGATCAAATACGGCAAGATCTGTCTCAACTCTCAACTTCTCCTTGCGAATAAGCTCCGAATTCTTCTTTTCTTCCTCCACAAGTACGCTTCAGCTCGAATATCATCAGGTTTTTACGGGCCAATTCATCACCTAAATTGGCCACTTCTCGTCCAAATCCATCCTCTGGCTACACCACTGGGTTGATTCATCTTGGTATGCAATGTACCATGGATCATCGGCTTGCCTGGCTAACTGTAACAATAATGGAAAAAAGAACAACTAAAATCACTCCAACAGGCAATGGCGGCTCTTCAAATTAAACGGTAGTACAGAGAGCAGAAGCTAGATACCTGCAATTCCGACGAGGTAGGAGAAGTAGAACGTGGCCATGACATGATCGAATCCCCACCCTCGCTGGTGTACCCGCTACGACCAGACATTGAGGACTATTTCGCACCTGCAAACTCCAATAAAATACGGGAACCAAATCGATTAGGGGGCGGTGGAGGCAGAAGCGGAGGTCTTACCAAGCGGTGGAACAAATCCCGGTCGTCGTGGGCGGCGGATCTGCTTGCGGCGGACTTTCCTGTGGTGGGTACAATGCATGCAAACGAAACAAGTGCTGAAGCCGTGGTTGACGTGCACCGCCGCAGTCCATCCGACGCCGCTGGGGGACAGAGCCGGCGGCGCGACGAGGCACCGGCGATGGCTGCTCCGTTCGAGGGTGGGGAACGAGCTGCCAGCGGTTCTCCGGTGACTAATGCGATACACAATATTAGGTTCCAGCATGTTTAGCATAAAATTCACTTTACATTAAGCTGCGAAAATAGTCACCTGATGGGTCTAGCTTAAGAAAACTTAAATAGACGACCCCACTGGTCATTGGCTGCGGCAGCCCCACAGAGCGGCAATATATATCTTTTCCTAAAAAATAGACGACCCCACTGGTCATTGGCTGCGGAGGCCCCATAGAGCGGCAATATATGATAAATAAATAGACGACCCCACTGGTCATTGGCTGCGGCAGCCCCACGGAGCGGCAATATATGTCTTTTCCTGAAAAATAGACGACCCCACTGGTCATTGGCTGCGGAGGCCCCATAGAGCGGCAATATATGATAAATAAATAGACGAGCCCACTGGTCATTGGCTGCGGCAGCTCCACAGAGCGGCAATATATGTCTTTTCCTGAAAAATAGACGACCCCACTGGTCATTGGCTACGGAGGCCCCACAGAGAGGCAATATATGATTTCTAAAAATAAATAGACGACCCCACTGGTCATTGGCTGAGGCAGCCCCACAGAGCGGCAATATATGTCATTTCCTGAAAAATAGACAACCCCACTGGTCATTGGCTGCGGCAGCCCTATAGAGCAGCCCCATTTGTCATTGGCAGCACCACCTATAAAATCATGAAATAAAACGGCCCACACGTCAGCGATAGATGGATGGCTGCTCCGACGTGTCTCCTGACCCTACCCGTCAGCACGAGACGGTCAGGGAGGAGCTGCCCCTGTGCAGCCCCACCCGATCAGACTAACGGTCAAGGCCTCTGACCTGACGGCTACCGACCAGTCCAGCACTTGTGAGTGTTTCAAACTACAGCAGGAGAAAACTGAGGAAAAACTAAGGGGCTGGGGAAAACTGAGTACAACTAAGGACCTGAGGGCACGAAAATAGAAATCCCAAAATATAAATAGCGCGCGCGTCCCCCTGGCGGTTCAGTTCTCCTCCTCGAAGACACAGCGCGCCAACGAACGACGCCGTTAGGCTGCCCGACGCCGCCCTCAGCGACGACGCCCGCGCTACTCACCGACCACCGCCTAGTCCTCGACGCCGACGCCCCCGACCGCCTCGTACGTCACCGCCCTCGGCCGCCGCGCGCCTCTCCCCCTTCACTTCGATCCCGCACGCGTGTGTGGCCCGCGCGCCGGCCGCCACCTTGTCGCTGTCGTCGCCGCCGCTGCTCGGGCGCCGCTCGCCGTTGAGAGAGAGAGGAAAGGAGAGCCGCGCGCCGCGCGCTGAGAGAGAGGAAAGGAGAGCGCCGCGCGCGCTGCTCGCCGTTGCAGGTGCCGCCGGCCGGTCGCGCACACGCGGGAGATGAACAGAGGCGCGCGCGTTGAGAGAGAGAGGAAGGAGAGGCGCCGGACAGAGAGGATTTTTTAATTTTTTTTGTGTTTTTTTTGGTTTTTTAAAATTGATTAGTTCCACAAGAAAAAGGAAATTAAAATGAATGCATATATACCACATTTTTTAGAGAGAAATTGCACACCGCCCCCCGTGCCGCCGGCCTCGATCTCGATCCCAAAAGAAAACCTCGTGTATACGGAGGGGGCGGGGAGGGGGCGCGCGACGCACAACAACTTTGTGCACCGCGTGCCCCCTCGCCGCCCCCTCCCCCGCGCGGTGTTTTTTTTGGGATCGAGAGGGGCGGCGCTAAGGAGGGTGGCGCGGAGTCGGTGTTGTGTGCGGAGAGAGATGAGACAGAGAGAAACACACCGACGACCCTGCGCGTATACGGAGGGGGCGGCGCACAGTGCGCCGCCCCCTCCATATACGCGCGGGTTATTTTTTTGTTTTTTTAGGCGAGAGAGGAGAGACAGAAACACACCGACCCCGCGCGTATACGAAGGGGGTGGCGAGGGGCGGCGCACAACTTTGTGCGCCGCCCTCTCACTGCCCCCTCCGCATATGCGCGGGGTAGTCGGTGTTTCTCTCTCTCTCCTCTCTCTCGCCTTTTCGCCATTGCCCCTTTCGCCACCGCCACCGCCCTTTCGCCACCGCTGCCCCCTTTCGCCACTGCCACCGCCCCCTTCCGCCGCCCCCCTTTCGCCACCGCCACCGCCCCCTTCTTTACTTAATTAATTAGTTTTTACAACATGTCTTCAGGAGTGACATATGGCGGACGATAGAGCTGACCCAATTCTGGGAAGCTATGATCCAGACGCAGAAGCACATATAACCGCCCTCATAAACGTTAATATTGAGTATGTGCCGGAAGAAGATGAAGAAGATGTCTCTTCTTATCTGAACCTTGACGGTGAAGGTCAAGGTGAAAGTCGAGAAGGTGATGACCAAGGAAGAATGGAAGTTATTGAAACGTTTGCCTCTAGATGGCAAATGACAAACGACGATCTCGAATTAGCAACCACCTCCGGCGAGGTATATATATAAATTGAGCCTCTGGTGATACAAACTTACTGGTTTGAATAAATATGTATTAACGCGACTCTCTTTCTTTTTTTAGCCCTCGGCTGGATCGTCAAAAAAATCGAGTACGACAAAGCGTGGCAAAACCAAGACGATAAGCCAAGGAGAAACATATACCATCGATGTTGTCAGTGAACACGGCAAGCCGCTGGAGCCCGAACAGCACTACACAAAGTTTATCAACCAATGCGGAGTCATTTTAGAGACAATGTCCCGATCACCGTCCAGGAATGGAATTAGCCAAAGAAGGCACGTCTTGGTTTCAGTTTTGTTGACAAGAGAACGAAAAAGGATTGCTGGAGAAAGCTTATGGAACATTTCATTCTACCTCCGGAATTCAACAAACGCGATGAATTCGGTAACGAGATTCCGGGTGGATGTGAGAGGAGGAGGCTAGTCAAAGAGTTCGCTCTTCACAAGATGGCCGAAGCATTCCGGAACTTCAAGAAAAATATAGCCCGTGATTATGTCAACCAGAACAAGACTCCAGATTGCAATGGAAAATATGAGAAATTGAAAGATGTTTGGCCAGAATTTGTGAGGCAAAAGAAATCGGAGTATTTCAAGGCCATATCGGAAAAAAAATAAGAAAAATGTGGCTAAGAAAGAGTACAATCATATTATGGGGCCAGGAGGATACCGCCTTTCGGAGCCTAAGTGGGAGAAGATGGAGAACGACCTGAGGGCGCGAGGAATCCCTCTAGGTACAGAGGGATGGGACCCAAGGGCCAAAAGCTGGTGGTACGGGCTTGGGGGATCGCTAGACCCCGTGACAGGGATGTGTGTTCACCGGAAGAAAGCGTTTAAACCCACCCAAGCCCTTATTGACACAATGACCCAAGCTCAAGAGGGGAAGATCAAGTTCAACAGAGAGAACAACGCGCTGACATTAGCCCTCGGGAATCGTGAACACCCAGGACGTGTACGAGGCAAAGGCGACATTCCGTGGAAAGTAGGGTCTTCCCAGGACAATGACCCGTACCATTACAGAAGCCGTGAGAGAAAGACGGATCGAGATGCAGATCTTGTGGGGCAGTTGGCATCGGAACTCCATGAGGTGAATCATATTGTGAATGAACTAGTAAAAGAAAGATCGGCTGCAGGGCCGCATGAAGATCATGCAGCGGATGTCGGAAGCCAGCAGCGGAGAAGCAGCGTGGCTTCCACGGAGGCCCCGGCTGGTGCTAATGCACCCTTGATGGCCCCGGCTGGTGCTAATGCACCCTTCACCCCGGCTGGTGCTAATGCACCGACGATCGAGATTCGTGCACCGGAGCCTCACTACCCCGTGGATGATGTAAAGGAGATGAAAGAATGTGATCTGCATTATCCAGTGGGGAAATTTCCCTGAATGTAGTGATCGGCAGTGCTTTACCATGTACACCTGGAGCACTCCACCACAACAACCCCATTGAAGATGGCTATGCTTGTGTCACGGTGGTGGTGGTGGTGGTTGTTGTTCACCTACACCTCCTTCACGTCAGCCGACGTCGCCCCCCAATCCACCTTCGGCGGGTAAGCAGCCGCCGCACCCCAGTCCTCCTCCGGCGGGTACGCCGCCACCCAATCCACCTCCGGCGAAGAAGCAGAACCAGACAGACAGCAAGGAAACCCCCTCTTGGACTATTAACCCGGACCCTTATGTACCTAAGACCACAAAGGTACCAATTCCATCACTGAAGCCTCTCCTCCCAAGGCCTTGGGAACTTAGTGTCGAGGAAACCAACGTGTCCGCGGCTGCTCAGCATGAGAAATGGAAGGCGGATATGAAGGCGAAAAAAGAGCCTGAGCCCAAGCCAGTATTTACTGAGAAGCAAAAGAACTGGGCTAAGGATTTTTTGACGACACCTTCCCAAATCTCGCTGCAAGACAACTATGGACGTGAATTTCGTAGGAAAATAGAATTATTGGACAAGAAAGCCTTGGAGGAGAAGAAAGCAAGTAGAAAATGCCGGAAACAAGTTTCCCAGCTTGGGGAACAGAGAAAACAATCGATCCCCCCGCTCATCCCATACGACGGCGTCCTTCAGAGACGATATGGATAAGGACATGGAACTATTGGACCCCGCTATCATAGCAGCTGCTGCAGAATAGGGAATGACTGTAACGGCGGCCAAAGAAAGAGCGTCCGAGTTCAATATGACTCTTCGTGCATTCTTAGACCTTGATGATGCGCTAATAAGTGAGGTGGCATTTAAATATGTGCCGAATGGGCCTCTCGTCGAGCCTGCGTAGGAAGCGAGTCTACCAACACATATGCGAAGTCTGCTACGCTGGTACAATGATTTCATAAAAAATAACGCTAGGAAAGAATATATTCATGCGGAAGTTAGAGGAGCATCACTTCAAACAGTACCATGTACAAGTTCATTTGAGTGAATTGTTCCAGTTGTTCAATCTGCGCGAGCTCGACAAATCTATTCTGAGTTGCTACATTCTGTAAGTGATTTATTTCTTCTGTACGCTATCATTTGCCTGCACTATATTGTCCTAACTATATTTTTGTGTACGCTATTATGCAGAATGAAGCTTGGGGAATGCAAAATAAAAACATTTTTGATGTTGGATTCATTGACCCACATATCATTAATGGATATGTGTTAGAAAGATACCCCCAAGACGTGAAGAAAGACTTGTATCGGTTTCTTACAAAGCAGTCACTCAAAAGTCAAATTTTATTTCCTTGCCGTTTTGGGTGAGTGTTTCTGTCTTGTGCATATTCTATTTTGTTTACTCCATGCATGTTATGTCTAATCGATGACTTATGCATGACTGTGCATGTAACGTGTCCGCAGGTTCCATTGGATTCTGATAACAATTGAATTTGACAACTCCAGAGTTGTCGTCATGGACTCTCTGAATATGGATTCAAAGTATTGGTCCGGTACCAGAGAAATGCTGCAAAAGTAATTATTTTCAATCATTTGCGCACTATATCGGTCTCTTTCGTTCATTTCCTTGTATCAAGTAACTAATAACTCCCTTGTTCATTTAATGCCAGTTGCGAACCGCGACTAAAGGACGTTTTTTCTACCAGTGCTCGGATGTACTCATAGGGGTAGGGTGTGCGTGCGTTCATAAGGGTGAGTGTGTGAGCATATGTGTGAGCGTCTTTGGTTGTACAATGTTTCGCAAAAAAAAATTGTCATTTTGCATGACAGTTATCATTCAGTATCGAATAAAAAAAATTAATGGTTCACAACTCTCTCGTTTGATATGCTAAAATTTGAACATTCGCTCAATATATATTTTCAGAATTTTTTGTATCTCAGCTTCTGAATTGGTAGGAAGAGAGGGGCCTTCGGGATTCCTAACTACTCTTTCTTAACTAATAAAAGTGGAAAATATTTCTAGACGTTGTAAAAAAGTATGCGCCTAAGGCTTGATTGACCGAGAATTTTCTTAATTCTCTGTTAATCAATCCCTCCTTTGTTTTCCTCTTCCGGGCTAATGATTTTTTCTATGCATAATTAGTGGCCTTGCGGTAAACCTGACTCATGCCCTACAAAAAAAGTCCCCAAAAATAGAAGCAGACCAATCCAATGGACAAAAGCATATATCGAGAGTTAATTTACATCTCGGCTAAGTGAGAATTAGCAACAACAAATGCTTAAATTGTTGTGGTTTGTGCACCTTTTTTTCTTCGAGGAACTACTTTTTTTGGGAAACATAACACAAACACAGATGCTGATGAACACGTGGATACACCCACCCGTATGAACACACGCATGTACGCCCTACCTATAAACACCTCCAAAAGACTGGTACACTATGATGTCTATTCACTTTTTTGTTTGAGAAATTTTCACTTCATAACCACTAACATCATGTTTGGGAAGTAAAGATATTATTGCCAAATATACTTTAAAAACATAATGATATAAAGTTTGTTGGATATCCTCCTCACGAAATGAGTAGTTAGAAGATGCCCAAAGGTTCGTGACAACTTGTTGTTACCGATGGGTTTTACGGGAATTTAATTCGGATGCCGGATGCATATGCTCCCTCTATCTAAAAAAACATATTTTTAGTTGTCAAAAAAGTCCAACAAGAAATTCACATGTTACATCTCGAAAATATATGTGTATTTGTATAGTTTTGCGAAAATCAGATATTTTTTATGGTCGACCCAAACGACAAGGTATTTTTTTTATGGAAAGACTGTGTGAAGCAACTCTCCCTCTCTCGATTTTTCTCCACTGCGACCCATTAGTGGGGTGTCTCAACATCACGTCTTTCTTACGGTCTTATTTGTACAATCGCAACAACCTGCCATGCACTTTAGTTCTCAACAAATGTTTTAACCGTGGTATTATAGGAGCATACCACATAACCTTGGCAGGAACCCTCTTCCTGGGGCGCTTTCCCTCAACATCATCAGGGTCATCTCGTCTGATATTATACCGTAATGCAGTTGATGGAAGCTACTAGCAACGCCAAAAAGATCTTGATATATTGGGACTTCAAGTATAGAGTGTTGTATCAGCAGAGTATCTTCCCCACAAAGGTGAATCGAAGGTTTATATCGAACTCTCGGGGAACTGGACAAATAGTATTCTCTTCTCCCTTTTTCTAGCAATTCTGCAAGTAAAATAAAAGCCTTGTGTCCCAACTCCACTGTGTGGTTGTCAAGCACAAGGTTTCACGTAAGTAAATAAACACAAGTAGAAATAAAGCAAATAAAACTAGAGTAGATAAAACAACTAAGTAAAAACTGTAAAGAGGTTGATTATTTTTGGTGTTTTCGATGCAAATAAGAAAAGTAAATATTTTTGTATTTTCGAATTAAAATAGTGCAGCAAAAATAAGACAAGGTAAAAGCAATATAAAGAAGGTTCTTCTGATAAAAAGTGGACCGGAGTTCATGGGTTCACTTGACTATCCTCTCTTTAAGTTGTGGTGGACAAGTAACAATTCATCAATGATATATAAAGGTGCAAATAATAGTATATGTAAGATCATAATTAATATGGGCATCACGTCCTAACATAGAGATGATGCAACACATTTATTTTATGCTCCACAAGAAAGAAACTTCATCAATCTTGTATTAAAAATTAACAGAGCATAGCCATAAGTAATTTGACATGAAGTTTGAATATGAAATATTCTACCTTGAACAAACAAGATCATCACTACTTTCACGTGACGAACATAGCACATGCATTCACTTTATCCCTAGTAAGGTAGCAACACAAAAGGCAAAGCCTTAATAGATCTTGAACATATTGTCACTATCCAATCACTAAAACCATGCTACTCCATCTAATACACACATCACCCCATACACGTTCTTGCATAGATGTTGGATCAGAACAAATACTTAAGAGCAGGGTACATAATATGCATATATCAATACATCTTACACATAATATGATCAGATCTCATTGCACAATATCATAGAATAAGGATCCCCCACATATATATAGTCCTTTTAGGTCAAAATACGTCGGTGAGCGAAAGAATCAGGGCAATCGGACGTCGACGGCCGAAAGAGCATGGGTGGCGCGCCCTCCCTTGCTGGGCGCGTCACTTGGCCTCTTTTGAGCCCCAGGCCTCTCCAGGTGTGCTTCCAGGGCCCATGGTGCTTCTTCCGATGAAAAAATGATACTCCAAAAATCCTAGGCCAATTTGACTCCGTATATGTATCTGAAAGTGAAAATACGCAAAACAGTGTTTTCCTGTTCTGCAGAGTTATAAACCAAATAAAGTGGATCATTGGTAAATCACCATAAATTAATGTAAAACATGGTATTATCATCATATATGTTGTAAATATGTGGGAATTCAATATGATAAAGGACAAAGCTCATGTTTGCATTTTAGATGCATCAACATCCCCAAGCTTAACCTATGCTCATCCCGAGCATGAAGGTGATAAAACTAACATGAACTTTGGAGTTTTTTATAGCTAGTTTCTAAATAATCTTGCAAAGTATCACAAGGTTCATTCAATAAAGAATGGAAATAAGTAATATGAAGTCATCAAGTGATAACTCTTACATTCTACAAAGCATGCATAATAGTAAATAGCATTGTAAGAAACATGAGCGATAAGTATTATGAACCATAAAGCATGCTTATAAAACTCCTATAGAATTGTTGGAAGACTCTTTGTCCTCTCTTTTTAATAATATTCCTTTTGACTCTTGAACACAAGAAAGTAAGAAGGAAATCTATGTGCTAAACCTCCAACAAAATAAAAAGCAGAGAGCATAAAACATGGTTTTGAGCTATGCAATTCATGTCAACAATAATAATAAGGATGGGGTACCAAGTATCTCATGTATGAAGATATCTATGTGTTATGAGTTTGACCTCTTATGAGTAAGTGTTGCCTCACTTTCTTGAATGCTAAGGACCACACCTCTCGTTTCACATCTTCGGGTTACCAAGACCTTTCAACATACTTGTTTTAACCAAGTATCGCAATGGGATACCTTCATGCTGCATGTACAAAGGACCAAAAGAGATGTGTATCTCAACTATAGGCCATCCATACCAAGACAACATGAACAACAGACATTGAGCATTCTCTCTAACTCTCTCTCACTTTTTTCTCACTCTCTTTTTTCACAAATCCTTTTTCACAACTCTTTTTTCACAGCTCTTTTTTCACTCTTCCTATTGAGGATGCTCATTGCTGAAACTTCCACCATGATTAGGCATGGCTTCGGTTAGCGGCCCATTGCCCTTCTCTAACAATGCATGCCTATTTTCTTAAAATAACCGCCATTGATTCCACAAGAGATAGCCATCAAAAAAATAAAATAAATGATGATCAACGCAGGGTGCAATACCCCAAAAGTGCAATGTTGAAATACTTCCCCAGTAAACATGGTTACGGTCTAGCTCATTACTCATACTCAGTCAAACCAACAACATGCATAGTGATATTTCCTTCCAAACCTTACTTTCTTATGAGATTTAAATTACACAAAAAGGAAATTTTGAAAAGGTTGGAGGCAAAACACACACATTATATTGGAATAGAAAGTGCTATGTAGGTAGGTATGATAGATATTGGATTTGAGTTGAGCTTGGAAACAAGTCTATGCTTGTGTAAAAATTTAAATCTTTTGGCTAGCAAGAGGTCTAAAAGCATGCAATAATATCCATAGACTATTCAGTCATCATCAAACAATGATAATTAAAATTAAACATCTATGTATACTAGCAAGAAGTAGCACTGAATAAGGCACATCACAAATCATCACTCAATAAAGCATGTGAAACTAGAAATACAATACGCAAAATAAATTTCAGCTTTTAGGCATTCGAAAATGCATATGTACACGCATACATGGGTATGGTAGCTATCATCACCATTGGTACTGATTTGAGATCCGGAATTGCAAACAATGCACTTTTCTTCTGCAGCCTACGTGTGGCTGTGATGTGACAGAAAGGTATACAGTGAAAGACGCGATGCGACATACTGAGTCCTACCAATTTGGCACATCGACCACTCCAGACCATTATTTTTTCCCTCTGTCCTCCCTATCACGTGCCCAAGTTCTTCTTTCTCTACAGCCTTTCACCCTTTCTCTTTCCTCGCGTTCATTCTCACTTCTTTCTCTGCACTGTTTGCAATTCCGGATCTCAAAACAATACGAACGGTGATGATAGCTACCATACCCATGTCTGCATGTACATATGCATTGTGGATTTGTGCTCTCAAGTATGGGTACACGAGCAATCCAAACCGTCTATAAACTATAATGTTCTTGTGATCCGCGGCCTACTTCAATAGCTCTCATGTTACAATTTCTATCATATTTTGTCGCTGGATTATACGGTCACATCAAACTGTACCTTTTGACTTGAAAGTTGCAGAATTTTCTCCCCTAGTGTCGTGAGGAGGCCGGGATCTTTCTTCCCTGTGCTTCTTCTCAATATTTTTTTCCACCATTGATGGAGCCGCTCTAGTCCTCCACCTCTTGACTTTTCCCAAATGGGATAGTCCCTACACGAGCGCAACCGTGTAGAGTGATCCGCTGCAACGCCTCCCACCTCATCCTAGTGGCACCGCTGCAGTCCAGTAGTCACTACTCCCGTCGATGCAATTGGAGCACGCTGGACCACCACGGCGATGATATCCTCGTCCCCGTTGTCCATCCCGTCGGGCATTGCTGTGGGTCCGACGGCTATCGGCGAGCAGCGGGAATCGTGGTCCTCCACCTCCTCCTTGTTATAGGGGCGTCATGCATTTCGAAGGGCAGACCGCTGCTGGAACCTTCTCTACTACCTGTGCTCATCCATGTTTGCCATCGGACCGGAGCTGGTGGGCCCAGTGATGACGCTGGGCGCATGTTCCTGGGAGTGCTCGTCGTACTCCGCATGGTGGTGCCGCCGGTGATGCTGGCTATGGTGAAGACCCGATTGGCAACAAGTTCGACATGTCTAGGCTGCCCTCGCCTCCATGATGACAGCCACGACGCCGCTCGCGCCAGACCTCCCCGTGGCATTCCAGAGGAAGTTGCCCGGCGTGCAGGTGAAGGAGGCGTACGGCTGATGGAGCATAGCTGCTTCACCCTCACACCCACCGGTGATGACCCAGAGAAGAGGAACATCGCGGAGAACTCGGTGGTGTTCATCCTACCCAAATTTGGAGGTGAAGTTCGTGGATCGGTACCAGCCGCTGGCCAAAAACGCGCCCGTGGAGCTCTGCGTCCGGAGCCAGTGCGTGATGCAAGAAGAAAGAGGAGACGAGAACAATCGATCTTCAATCGATGATGAAGCCATCTTCGAGTAAGTACCGATCGATGCTCCGGGAACATTTATGAACAACATGTTCTGCCTCGTGTGGTGCTGCAGACTGCCAGGCAAGGAGGCCGGCGAGGTGCCGGTTTCGTATGTGGTGTGCTCTGTGTGTGAGGGGGGAGGCGGAGAAAAGAGAGGCGGACATCATGGCGTACATGGCGTCGCGTTGTCCATGGTGCCTTCGTCTTAGTGTATGTGACGCGCTCGACCGGATGACGTGGGCCGTGAGGATGACGTGCGCCACCGCGGGCGCCATGGGCGACGCTGACGCTAGGGCCAGACATGGAAACCGCACTAACGTCGATGTCGGCCGCATCGTCTCGTGGATCGACGCACAGCCGTTGGCGTCCGTGCTCAGCTTCTGCTGCATCGCGCATCTGCTCATTGTTGTGAGCGTCTGCAGTGTGGGAGGCCAACCAACTCCATTGTGCCTTTGCAGGGAGAGAGAAGTGAGATTGTACGCGAGGAAAGAGGATGGCTGCAGAGAAAGCAGTGAGAATGAACGCGGGGAAAGAGAAAGGGGGAAATGCTGTAAACCAAGCTCTTTAGGCATTCCTCCTTTTCTTTTATAAGCATGCAACTTATTTTACTTTGAACATTCAGAGATAAAGAGTTTGGTCCAGTAGATCATGCATATGCATTATAAACACTCAACATGATGGTCCTCACATAAAACAACACAAAGCTAGACACAAATAAAACAAGGACACTTCAAGTTTTTGCAAAAATTCTATGTTGCTCAAAAAATATAGTTTAGAGGTGCTTAAACCAGGAGTTTTTGAATGAGTTCGGTGGGCTTTCATGGACATCCCCAATCTTATTATATTCATCATACTTTAATCATATTAGTGTGATATTCCTCCATTCCATGTGAAAAACTTTAACACAAACTTTTCTGCCCATTGTTTTCTATGGGGTGATGTTAGAAGTACAAAGAAATCATGCTTGCTGCCATCTTACTCAAGAATAAAATTATATCTTCATGAAACAGAGAGAAAATAATGTTATAATCATTCTACTATATCAAAAGTTCCAAGTAAAAACCATTTTGATACTCAAAAGAATGGATCTAACAAAGTAATGCAAAATCTGTCCAAAAAATTTCTGCAGCAAAACTGAATTTTTGGCACGACTTAGATACCTAAAAAAATAAAGCCAATTTAGGTGCATATATAGGATGAAAAGTTACATCTATTGTGATTTTATGAGCTAAAAAAGACAAAAAAAATATCACTAAAAAGTGCAGCGCAGAAATCAGCAACTCCATATTATGTTTGCAACTTTAAACATCCAAATGGGTAAAAACTTGGTACTTTATTTAAAAAATAGAGAGTAAACTAAAATAAAACTAACATACTACAAAAATCATGCAAAATAAAAAGCAAAAATAAAAACATCCCGGGTTGCCTCCCGTAAAGCGCTTTCTTTTATAGCCATATAGCTAGGTTTACTTACTTGATTTAAGTATTAGGGAAATTATGTGGTAGCATGAATGCTACCTCCTTCTTCTCTGGAAAGTGCTCCATACACTTCTTGTGTGGGAATTGAAACTTGAAATTCCCTTCTTTAGAATCAATGATAGCTCCTATTGTTCTCAGAAAAGGTCTTCCAAGGATTATATGACAAGAGATATTTCTCCCCATGTCCATAACAATGAAATCAAAAGGTACATATGTCATACATAATTCAACCATTACATCATTTACTTTGCCTAAAGAATTTTTTGTTGAATCATCAACAATTAATGAATCAATAGAGCATTTTTTCATATTTTTAGATTAAGTAATTCATATAGCTCTTTTGATATAATAGAAACAATAGATCCTAAATCTAGAATGTCATGATGTGTTTCTTCGTCTATAGATATTAAAATCTTGGGGATCCATGCATCCCCAAGCTTATGTGGTATCATGGCCTCATTATTGTACCTCTGAATATTTTTTGCTGACATAGTTAGTAATATAGAAACCAAAACTAGCTTGTTAACATTAATAGTGGGATCTTTAGCAAATTTCTCAAGTATAGGAATCAATTCATTCAAGCTACATTTATCAAGATCCAAGAGTGGTTCCCTAGCTTCACTAAGCAGTTTAACTTCCACAATATTTTTATCATTAGCAAACATAAGATTTTCTTTTTTTATCCATATCATTCAAAGTTTCCCAAGATTTATCTATAACTTCTTACAGATATTTAATTGTTTCTTCATGGCTCTTTTGTTGTAAGATATTTTTGGAAGACACAAACTCTTGTGTTAAGAGCTCAAATTTATCAATCAAAGCATCTCGCCTTTCAAAATTTGCTATTAATTCCTTATTCAACTCTTTTTGTGAAGTAATAATAGATCTAATGGTGTTTTCTAATTTATTCGAATTACTACCACTAGCATATTTGTTTGCCACATAAGGGTGCCGGCCATAGCTATTATTGTAATTATTATTCCCATACCCATTGTTGCCAAAGTTTCCTATAAAATTAACATCCACATTTTCATTGTTGTTGCCAACTAAATCTTATAAAGGACATTGTCATTATTTTGTTTAGCTATGTAGGCAAGTACGTCATCAATTTTATTGGACAAAGGATTTTCTTCTTAAATTGAATGTACCTTCTTTGTGGGATTAGGTGCTCTTTCAGTATGCCATTGACTATGATTATGAAACATTCTTTCCCATATGGCTTTAGCTTCAGGAATTGTTTTACCCATAAAAGCACCTTCCGCAACAGAATCTATCATGCTTCCAGACATTATGTTTAACCCATTATAGAAAGAGTGTAACATAGTACATTCATTAACTCCATGTGATGGGTAAGTTCTAAGCATGTTTTTAATTCTTTCCCACGTTGTTGTTACATGTTCATTATCATTTTTTCTAAATGACAAGATGCTATTTCGGTTTTGTAGAATCTTAACAGGTGGGTAATACTTTTGAATGAAAGCCTCTTTAAGGTCAATTCAAGAATTAATGCTAGCAGTAGGTAATGACAATAACCATTCTTTAGCATTTCCTCTAAAAAATGGGAATAACTTTAGCTTGACAATATTGTTTTCCACATTTTAAAACTTTTGCATATCACAAATTTAGCAAAATCATGTAACTGCATAGATGATGCATCTTCACTAGCACTACCGCCAAATAGTTCCCTAGTTATAAGATTTAATAATCCATGACCTACTTCAAAGCTTTCAGTAGTTATTGATACGTCTCAAACGTATCTATAATTTCTTATGTTCCATGCTACTTTATTGATGATACTCACATGTTTTATACACATTATATGTCATTATTATGCATTTTCCGGCACTAACCTATTGACGAGATACCGAAGAGCCAGTTGCTTTTTTCTGCTGTTTTTGGTTTCAGAAATCCTAGTAAGGAAATATTCTCGGAATTGGACGAAATCAACGCCCAGGGGCCTATTTTTCCACGAAGCTTCTAGAAGTCCGAAGAGGAAACGAAGTGGGGCCACGGGGCGACGACACAGTAGGGCGGCGCGGCCTGGGACCTGGCCGCGCGGCCCTAGTGTGTGGGTCCCCCGTGACGCCCCTTGACCTGCCCTTCCGCCTACTTAAAGTCTTCGTTGCGAAACCCCCAGTACCGAGAGCCACGAAACGGAAAACCTTCCAGAGACACCGCCGCCGCCAATCCCATCTCGGGGGATTCAGGAGATCGCCTCCGGCACCCTGCCGGAGAGGGGAATCATCTCCTGGAGGTCTCTTCATCGCCATGATCGCCTCCGGATCGATGTGTGAGTAGTCCACCCCTGGACTATGGGTCCATAGCAGTAGATAGATGGTTGTCTTCTCCTCATTGTGCTATCATGTTAGATCTTGTGAGCTGCCTATCATGATCAAGATCATCTATTTGTAATTCTACATGTTGTGTTTGTTGGGATCCGATGAATATTGAATACTATGTCAAGTTGATTATCAATCTATCATATATGTTATTTATGTTCTTGCATGCTCTCCGTTGCTAGTAGAGGCTCGGCCAAGTTGATACTTGTGACTCCAAGAGGGAGTATTTATGCCCGATAGTGGGTTCATGCCTCCATTAAATGCTGGGACGAGTGACGGAAAGTTCTAAGGTTGTGGATGTGCTTGTTGCCACTAGGGATAAAACATCGATGCTTTGTCTAAGGATATTTGTATTGATTACATTACGCACCATACTTAATGCAATTGTCCGTTGTTTGCAACTTAATACTGGAGGGGGTTTGGATGATAACCCGAAGGTGGACTTTTTAGGCATAGATGCATGCTGGATAGCGGTCTATGTACTTTGTCGTAATGCCCTGATTAAATCTCATAGTACTCATCATGATATATGTATGTGTATTGTTATGCCTTCTTTATTTGTCAATTGCCCAACTGTAATTTGTTCACCCAACATCTGTTTATCTTATGGGAGAGACACCACTAGTGAACTGTGGACCCCGGTCCAATTCTTTACATCTGAAATACAATCTACTGCAATTGTTCTTTACTGTTCTTCGCAAACAATCATCATCTTCCACACAATACATCTAATCCTTTGTTTACAGCAAGCCGGTGAGATTGACAACCTCACTGTTACGTTGGGGCAAAGTACTTTGATTGTGTTGTGCAGGTTCCACGTTGGCGCCGGAATCCCTGGTGTTGCGCCGCACTACACTCCGCCGCCATCAACCTTCAACGTGCTTCTTGACTCCTAGTGGTTCGATAAACCTTGGTTTCTTAATGAGGGAAACTTGCTGCTGTACGGATCACACCTTCCACTTGGGGTTCCCAACGGGCGTGTGCTTTACGCGTCATCAAGCTAAATTTCTGGCGCCGTTGCCGGGGAGATCAAGACACGCTGCAAGGGGAGTCTCCCACATCCAATCTCTTTACTTTGTTTTTGTCTTGCTTTGTTTTACTTTATTTACTGCTTTGTTTGCTCTATATCAAAAATATAAAAAAATTAGTTGCTAGTTTTACTTTATTTAATGTCTTGTCCTCTATATTAAAAACACAAAAAAATTAGTTATTTGCATTTACTTTATTTAGTTTGCTTTATTTACTACTGCTAAAATGGGTACTGTTGAGAATACTAAGTTGTGTGACTTCACTAGCACAAATAATAATGATTTCTTATGCACACCTATTGCTCCACCTGCTACTACAGCAGAATACTTTGAAATTAAACCTGCTTTACTGAATCTTGTTATGAGAGAGCAATTTTCTGTTGTTATTTCTGATGATGCTGCTGCCCATGTTAATAATTTTGTTGAACTATGTGAGATGCAAAAGTATAAGGATGTAGATGGTGACATTATAAAATTAAAATTGTTTCCTTTCTCCTTAAGAGGAAGAGCTAAAGATTGGTTGCTATCTCTCGCCCGGAAATAGTATTGATTCATGGACTAAATGTAAGGATGCTTTTATTGGTAGATATTATCCTCCCGCTAAAATTATATCTCTGAGAAGTAGCATAATGAATTTTAAGCAATTATATAATGAACATGTTGCTCAAGCATGGGAGAGAATGAAATCTTTGGTAAAGAATTGCCCAACCCATGGACTGACTACTTGGATGATCATCCAAACCTTTTATGCAGGACTGAATTTTTCTTCGCGGAACCTATTGGATTCGGCTGCTGGAGGTGCCTTTATGTCCATTACTTTGTGGGCGGCAACAAAGCTTCTTGATGATATGATGATAAATTACTCTGAATGGCACACGGAAAGAGCTCCACAAGGTAAGAAGGTAAATTCTGTTGAAGAAACCTCCTCCTTGAGTGATAAGATTGATGCTATTATGTCTATGCTTGTGAATGGTAGATCTAATGTTGATCCTAATAATGTTCCTTTAGCTTCATTGGTTGCCCAAGAAGAACATGTTGATGTGAATTTCATTAAAAATGATAATTTCAACAACAATGCTTACAGCAATAATTCTGGTAACAACTATAGGCCATATCCTTCTGCTAATGGTAATAGTTATGGTAATTCTTATGGGAATTCTTACAACAATAATAGGAATGTACCCCCTGGTCTTGAAGCCATGCTTAAAGAATTTATTAGTACACAAACTACTTTTAACAAATCTGTTGAGGAAAAGCTTGATAAAATTGATATTCTTGCTTCTAAGGTTGATAGACTTGCTTCTGATGTTGATCTTTTAAAATTAAAAGTTATGCCTAATAAGGATATTGATAATAAAATTGTTACTACAGCAAATGCCATCCAAGTTCGAATTAATGAGAATATTAGATTGATGGCTGAATTGCATGCTAGGTGGGAAAGAGAAGAAAACGAAAAACTAGCTAAAGAGAATAATGTAGCTAAAGTTTGGACTATTACCACCAATAGTAATGATAATGTTTCACATGTTGCTACACCTCCTACTATCAATGTTAAAATAATTGTTGTTGGCAATGTTACTACTCCTAGTGCAAAGCGTGCAAAATTGCCTGAAACTACTAAAACTGCTGAAACTGATAAAACTGCTGAAATTTTTCAAAATGTTGGGGACAATGATCCCATTGCTGTAGATCATAATGGTTTAGATTTTGATGATTGTCACATCTCTGAAGTTATAAAGTTCTTACAAAAACGTGCTAAAAGTCCCAATGCTAGTGCTATAAATTTGACCTTTACAAAACATATTACAAATGCTCTCATAAAAGCTAGAAAAGAGAAACTAAAACTTGAAACTTCTATTCCTAGGAAGTTAGAAGATGGTTGGGAGCCCATCATTAAGATGAGCGTCAATGATTTTGATTGTAATGCTTTATGTGATCTTGGTGCAAGTATTTCCGTTATGCCTAAGAAAATTTATGATATGCTTGACTTGCCACCATTGAAAAATTGTTATCTGGATGTTAATCTTGCTGATAATGCTATAAAGAAACCTTTGGGGAGGATTGATAATGTTCGTATTATGGTTAACAATAACCTTGTCCCCGTTGATTTTGTTGTCTTGGATATTGAATGCAATGCATCTTGTCCATTATATTGGGAAGACCTTTTCTTTGAACTGTTGGTGCTACCATTGATATGAAGGAGGTAATATTAAATATCAATTTCCTCTTAAGAAAGGTATGGAACACTTCCCTAGAGAGAGAATGAAGTTACCTTATGATTCTATTATTATAACAAATTATGATGTTGATGCTTCATCTCTTGATAATACTCGATTCACACTTTCTGCGCCTAGCTGAAAGGCGTTAAAGAAAAGCGCTTATGGGAGACAACCCATTATTTTACTTCTGCACTTTATTTTATATTTGAGTCTTGGAAGTTGTTACTACTGTAGCAACCTCTCATTATCTTTATTTTATTACATTGTTGTGCCAATTAAAGTCTTTGATAGTAAAGTCAATACTAGATTTGGATTACTGCGCAGGAACAGATTTCTTGCTGTCACGAATTTGAGCAGTAGTCTCTGTAGAAAATTTATAAAAATCTGCCAATTTACGTTCGTGATCCTCAGATATGTACGCAACTTTCATTCAATTTGGGAATTTTCATCTGAGCAAGTCCGGTGCCTCTTAAAAATTCGTCTTTACGGACTGTTCTGTTTTGACAGATTCTGCCTTTTATTTCGCATTGCCTGTTTTGCTATGTTTGATGGATTTCTTTGTTCCATTAACTTTCAGTAGCTTTGTGCAATGTCCAGAAGTGTTAAGAATGATTATGTCACCTCGGAATATATGAATTATGCACTGACCCTCTAATGAGTTTGTTTTGAGTTTGGTGTGGAGGAAGTTTTCAAGGGTCAAGAGAGGAGGATGATGCAATATTATCAAGAAGAGTGAAAAGTCTAAGCTTGGGGATGCCCCCGTGGTTCATCCCTGCATATTTCAAGAAGACCCAAGCGTCTAAGCTTGGGGATGCCCAAGGCATCCCATCTTCATCGACAACTTATCAGGTTCCTCTAGTGAAACTATATTTTTATTCCGTCACATATTATGTGCTTTACTTGGAGCGTCTGTTTGTTTTTGTTTTTGTTTTTGTTTTTTTTTTGTTTTTGTTTTTGTTTGAATAAATTCGGATCCTCATTCTTTGTTTGGGAGAGAGACACGCTCCTCTGTTTCGTATGAACACATATGTTCTTAGCTTTATCTTTAATGTTCATTGCGAAAATTGAACTATTTCATTCATTGTTATATGGTTGGAAACGGAAAATTCCGCATGTGGTAAATGGTATAATGTCTTGAATAATTTGATACTTGGCAATTGTTGTGCTCATATAGATCATGTTTAAGCTCTTGCATCATGTACCTTGCACCCATTAACGAAGAACTACATAGAGCTTGTTAAAATTTGGTTTGCATGATTGATCTCTAGAGTCTAGATATTTTCTGGTTAAGGTGTTTGAACAACAAGGAGACAATGTAAAGTCTTATAATAGTTACAATATGTTCATATGTGAGCTTTGCTGCACCTTTTATACTTGAGTTTGCTTCAAACAACCTTGCTAGCCTAGCCTTGTATTGAGAGGAATTCTTCTCGTGCATCCAAATCCTTGAGCCAATAACCATGCCATTTGTGTCCACCATACCTACCTACTACATGGTATTTCTCCGCCATTCCAAAGTAAATTACTTGAGTGCTACCTTTAAAAATTCTATTCCTTTGCCTTTGCAATATATAGCTCATGGGAAAAATAGCCTTAAAAACTATTGTGGTGAAGAATATGTACTTATGTGTCTTATTTCTTAATAAGTTGCTTGTTGAGCGGTAACCATGTTTCTGGGGACGCCATCAACTTTTACCTTTGTTGAATATCATGTGAGTTGCTATGCATGTTCGTCTTATCTGAAGTACGGGCAATTTTCATGATCAAATGGTTTGAGTATGCATACTGTTAGAGAAGAACATTGGGCCGCTAACTAAAGCCATGATCCATGGTGGAAGTTTCAGTTTGGACAATCAATCATCAATCTCTTATGAGAATATTAATCGTTGTTGAATGCTTATGCATTAAAGAGGAGTCCATTATCTCGTTGTCTATGTTGTCCCCAGTATGGATGTCTAAGTTGAGAATAACCAAAAGCGAGAAATCCAATGCGAGCTTTCTCCTTAGACCTTTGTACAGGCGGCATAGAGGTACCCCTTTGTGACACTTGGTTGAAACATATGCTATGCAATGATAATCCATGTTAATCCAAGCTAATTAGGACAAGGTGCGAGCACTATTGGTATACTATTTATGAGGCTTGCAACTTATAGGATATCTTATACATAACACATATGCTTTATTATTACCGTTGACAAAATTGTTTCTTGTTTTCAAAATGAAAAGCTCTAGCACAAATATAGTAATCAATGCTTCCCTCTGCAAAGGGCCTATCTTCTACTTTATTGTTGAGTCAGTTTACCTACTTCTTTCTATCTTAGAAGCAAACACTTGTACCAACTGTGTGCATTTATTCTTACATGTTTACCTATTGCACTTGTTATATTACTTTGTGTTGACAATTATCCATGAGATATATATGTTGAAGTTGAAAGCAACTGCTGAAACTTATATCTTCCTTTGTGTTGCTTCAATACCTCTACTTTGAATTTATTGCTTTATGAGTAACTCTTATGCAAGTCTTATTGATGCTTGTCTTGAAAGTATTATTCATGAAAAGTCTTTGTTATATGATTCATTTGTTTACTCATTATCTTCATCATTGCTTCGAATCGCTGCATTCATCTCATATGCTTTACAATAGTATGATTAAGATTATGATAGCATGTCACTTCAGAAATTATCTTTGTTATCGTTTACCTACTCGAGGGCGAGTAGGAACTAAGCTTGGGGATGCTTGATACGTCTCAAACGTATCTATAATTTCTTATGTTCCATGCTACTTTATTGATGATACTCACATGTTTTATACACATTATATGTCATTATTATGCATTTTCCGGCACTAACCTATTAACGAGATGCCGAAGAGCCAGTTGTTGTTTTCTGCTGTTTTTGGTTTCAGAAATCCTAGTAAGGAAATATTCTCGGAATTGGACGAAATCAACGCCCAGGGGCCTATTTTTCCACGAAGCTTCCAGAAGTCCGAAGAGGAAACGAAGTGGGGCCATGGGGCGACGACACAGTAGGGCGGCGCGGCCTGGGCCCTGGCCGCGCGGCCCTAGTGTGTGGGTCCCCCGTGACGCCCCTTGACCTGCCCTTCCGCCTACTTAAAGTCTTCGTCGCGAAACCCCCAGTACCGAGAGCCACGATACGGATCTCCCGGAGGTCTCTTCATCGCCATGATCGCCTCCGGATCGATGTGTGAGTAGTCCACCCCTGGACTATGGGTCCATAGCAGTAGCTAGATGGTTGTCTTCTCCTTATTGTGCTATCATATTAGATCTTGTGAGCTGCCTATCATGATCAAGATCATCTATCTGTAATTCTACATGTTGTGTTTGTTGGGATCCGATGAATATTGAATACTATGTCAAGTTGATTATCAATCTATCATATATGTTATTTATGTTCTTGCATGCTCTCCGTTGCTAGTAGAGGCTCGGCCAAGTTGATACTTGTGACTCCAAGAGGGAGTATTTATGCTCGATAGTGGGTTCATGCCTCCATTAAATCTGGGACGATGACGAGAAAGTTCTAAGGTTGTGGATGTGCTGTTGCCACTAGGGATAAAACATCGATGCTTTGTCTAAGGATATTTGTGTTGATTACATTACGCACCATACTTAATGCAATTGTCTCGTTGTTTGCAACTTAATACTGGAGGGGTTCGGATGATAACCTCGAAGGTGGAGTTTTTAGGCATAGATGCATGCTTGGATAGCGGTCTATGTACTTTGTCGTAATGCCCTGATTAAATCTCATAGTACTCATCATGATATATGTATGTGCATTGTTATGCCTTCTTTATTTGTCAATTGCCCAACCGTAATTTGTTCACCCAACATCTGTTTATCTTATGGGAGAGACACCACTAGTGAACTGTGGACCCCGGTCCAATTCTTTACATCTGAAATACAATCTACCGCAATTGTTCTTTACTCGTTCTTCGCAAACAATCATCATCTTCCACACAATACATCTAATCCTTTGTTTACAGCAAGCCGGTGAGATTGACAACCTCACTCGTTATGTTGGGGCAAAGTACTTTGATTGTGTTGTGCGGGTTCCACGTTGGCGCCGGAATCCCGGTGTTGCGCCGCACTACACTCCGCCGCCATCAACCTTCAACGTGCTTCTTGACTCCTACTGGTTCGATAAACCTTGGTTTCTTACTGAGGGAAACTTGCTGCTGTACGCATCACACCTTCCACTTGGGGTTCCCAATGGGCGTGTGCTTTACGCGTCACCAGTTATCTTAGGTGTAGTGATAGGCTTAGCAATAAAATGATCATTAGGAGTGTTTGTGTAATCACACAATTTAGTATTTCTTCCCCCATGATTTTCAGAATATAATTACTACTACTTTTTATGTGTTTTTTAATTTTTAACAAAAAGAACTAGCTAGCAAAAACTAAAAACAAACAAATAAAGACTAAAAACAAGACAAAAAAAAACTATGCAAAATCTAAAAGAGATAAGAGAGCTCACAATGATGTTACCTCCCCAAGCTTTTAAGAGACGCAGTTGTAAGAAGATTCCTACGGTGCCAAACAATATCACTAGATGTGGAAGTTGGCAAACACTGTAATGCACTCCTTTCAGCTCCTGGCAACGGTGCCAGAAGATACTCTTGATGGCAGCTACTAGCGACGTCAAAAAGATCTTGATACGTTGGGACTCCAAGTGCAGAGTGTTGTATCATCGGAGTATCTTCCCTACAATGGTGACTCAAAGGTTTATATCGAACTCCCTTCTAGGAATCCTACAAGTAAAATAAAAGCCTTGTGTCCCAACTGCACCGTGTGGTTATCAAGCACAAAGTCTCGCGTAACTAATAATTATAACAAGTAGAAATAAAGCAAAAAAACTAGGCTAGATAAAATAATTAAGTAAACAATGTAAAGAGACTGATTGTTTTTGGTGTTTTGGATGCAAATAAGAAAAGTAAATATTTCTGTTTTTCGGATTAAAATAGTTCAGCAAATAGAAAACAAGATAAAAGCAATATAAAGGTGTTTCTTATGACAAAAAGTGAACCGAGGTTCATGGGTTCTCTTGACTATTCTCTCTTTAAGTTGTGGTGGACAAATAACAATTCATCCATGAAATATGAAGGTGTAAATAATAATATATGCAAGATCAGAATTAATATGAGCATCACGTTCTAACATAGAGATGATGCAACACATCTCTCTTATGCTTCACAGGAAAGAAACTTCATCAATCTTGTAGTAAGAATTAACATAGCATAGCCATAAGTACTTTGACATGACGTTTGAATATCATGAGATAAATAGATCAAGGTACTGCCATAAACTCGTAGTCTAGAGGTGGACTACTCTCTCTTGATCATGGTGATGATGATGAAGACATTGGAGAAGGTGGAGATCCCACTGGCGGTGATCCCGGTGGAATTACCCCCTCCATTCTTCTCTGCAGTGATACGTTGCAAACGTATCTATAATTTTTGATGCTCTATGATTGTTTTACACCAATTTCTTTATGTTTTGTTTACACTTTGTGGAATTTTTATGCATTTTCTGGAACTAACCTATTAACAAAATGCCACAGTGCCAGTTCCTGTTTTCTGCAGTTTTTGTATTTCAGAAAAATTGTTATGGAAATATTCTCAGAATTGGACGAAACAAAAGCCGAAGTTCCTATTAATGTCATGAAGACGGAGTCCAAAGGGGATACGGAGAAGAACCAGAAGGTGGCCACAACACCCCTAGGCGTGGCCCACTCCCTGGCCGCGCCTAGGTATGGTGTGGGCCCCTCAGGCGCCCACCGACATCGCTCGCCTATAAATTGACATCCTCGGGAAAAACCTAAACACCCGAGCCTCCATCCAAGAAAAGTTCCATCGCCGCCGCCATCGTCGACCCTAGCTCAAGAGGGTTCTGAAGCTCTTCTCGGTACCCTGCCAAAGAGGGAGATCATCACCGGAGGCCTCTACATCGCCATGCCCGCCTCTGAAGTGATGCGTGAGTAGTTCATCTCTGGACTACGGGTCCATAGCAGTAGCTAGATGGTTGTCTTCTCCACTTTATGCTTCATGTTTAGATTTTGTGAGCTGCCTATCATGATCAAGATCATCTTTACGTAATGTTACATGTTGTGTTTGCTGGGATCCGATGAATATTGAATACTAGAGTTGAGATTTATTATAGACTTGTTATATGTTATTTGTGATCTTGCATGCTCTCCGTTGCTAGTAGATGCTCTGGCCAACTATGTGCTTGTGACTCCAAGAGTGGGTATTTATGCTCGATAGTGGGTTCATGCCTCTTGTAATCTGGGAGAGTAACAATAACTTCTAAGGTTGTATATGTGTTGTTGCTATTAGGGAGAAAACAACAATGGCTTATCCAAGGATAATTCTATTGTTTACTTTACACACCTTACTTAGTGCAATAATATGTTGCTTGCAACTTAATACTGAAAGGGGTGCAGATGCTAGCCGGAAGATGGATTATTAGTCATAGATGCAGTTGGTTTACAGTCTATGAATCTTGATGTAATGCCCAAGTGAATCTCATAGTAATCATCTTATCATTCATGGTTTTTATTCTGTCAATTGCCCAGCTGTAATTTGTTTACCCAGCATGTTATTTATCTTTATGGAGAGACACCTCTAGCGAACTGTGGACCTCGGTCCTTTCTTTTACAGTAATAAATTCATCTACTCAAATACTGTTCTCTTTACACTGCAAAAAAACATCTCTTTCCACACTATACGTCTAATCCTTTGTTTTCAGTAAAACCGGTGAGATTGACAACCTCATTGTAAGTTGGGCCAAAGTTCCACGTTGTTGCTGACACCGGTAGTGCACCCTGCCAAAGTCAGCCAGCAACACCTTCAGAAGTGATTTCTTTTTCCTACTGGTCGATTAAACCTTGGTTTCTTACTGAGGGAAAATTTGCTGATTTGCTCATCATACCTTCCTCTTGGGGTTTCCCAACTGCGTGCTCTGCACAACATCAAGCTCTTTTTCTAGCGCCGTTGCCGAGGAGCATAACTCTACTCATAGGTTCACCTGGGGAGTACACTTTACTTGTCTCTCTATTTTTATTTTATTTTGTCTTGTCTAGTTTATTTGTGCTTAGTTTATGTCTGTTAAGTTGTGTTTTTTTTAGTTTACTTTTGTCTAGTTTATTTTTGTCTTGTTTTATTTTTCTTATATCCAAAAATCCATAAAAAATGAAAAATAGAAAATCTAAAAAACTGTTATTATGGAAGAACATGCTAGAACCTCTTATAACTTAAAGAATTATTTATAAAGTATAGATAATCAATTAAGGGTAAAGTCATGAGAGGCGTGTTCAAACAGTTGAATCAAATTGCTGAAATTTAGCTTAAACGCCATGATATAAATTGCTGCTTCGAACAGGATACTAAACATCTTAAATTCCAATGCGGCTTTAGTAAAGAAGTTTTAATTGTGAACTATCATTGGAATTACTATATTCATCTTGGTATTGAAGAAGCAGAACAATTTTTTTATTCATGGGAGCTTCTGAAATAGAATCGTTGATGTCTAAAAATTATGAAACCTACGTCGATTGTAATAACCTTAAAGATATGGTCTCTTCTATCCTTGATTATTGCATAGAAAATTTTAGCAATAATTGATATATCATTGATTATAAAGAGAGACTCAGTCATGCATGAGAATGTATCCACAATTTGTAGGAACCAGTGAAAGAGGAAATTGCTGAACCTAAAAGCTCATTAGATGAAAAATAGGAGTAGAGTGATGAACAAAAGGAGGAATAATTGATTAGCTACCCATGTCTACCTTCTAATGAGAGTAACTCTTTATCTCTTACACTATTTGATTGTCCCCCATGCTTACCAAAGGAGGATGAATGTTATACTCCCATGAAATCTCTTGAAATATTTACTATGAGTAAAACTTGTGATAATAATTATGCTCCTGTTATCTATGATAATCCATGCTATTTTGATAAATCTTACGACAATCCTTTATTTCTGCCTAACTTCGAAATGCATGGTACTAAAGAGTTTTGCTTAGAAAATGTTTATGATAAAGCTCTAGATGATGGCCCTATATTGGTTGATAATATTAATTGTACTACTATTAAAAATGCGATTGGAGGGGTCTTGAATTCATCTTGGAGCCCCATACCTCTTGAGAATGATCAATCATATTTTTATAAAATTGTTAAAAGTGAATTTGAATGTTTTAATCCTACTATTATTGTGTTTGATAAAAATTATGTGTTTGTAGGTCATCAAAAGCATGCTTTATGTGATAGTTATATTGTTGAGTTTATTCATGATGCTACTGAAAAATATTATGAGAGAGTAAAATATGGTTGTAGAAGTTTTCATGTTACTAAAACACCTTCCTATATGTTGAAAGTTTTGAAGTTACTCTTGTTTTATCTTCTTATGCTTGTCACTTTGTTCTTTGTGAATTTATTTGTGTACAAGATTACTATGCATAGGAAGTGGGTTAGACTTAAATTTATTTTGAATTTGCTTTTTGATGCTCCTTTTACTTCATTTTCAATTTTCATGAGAGCATCATTAAAACAATCAAGCCTAACTGAAAGGCATTAAAGAAAAGCACTCTTGGGAGATAACCCATGTTTTATTCCTCTAATTTTTCTTTTGTTGAGTCTTTGAAGTTTTTACCTCTGTAATAACCTCTCCTTATCCTTTTTATTTCGTTTTTGTGCCAAGAATAGCCTCTAGTGGGAAGAAGGTAAGATTTGGGGAAGTTGCTGTCCTGAAACAGATTCTGTGCTATCACCAATTTTTTTTTGTATTCCTAGTCAGAACGTCGTATTTATCTGATAATTTTTGAGCATATGCCCCAGGTTGTTATACAACTTTCACTAGTTTGGAACTTTTCAATTTTAGCAACAGAGGATTTTTGAAAAAATCGATCTTTACCTGCTGTTATGTTTTGATAGATTTTGGCCACTATTTGCATTTGCCTCTTAATCTTTTTCTTTTTGAGTTCTTTTGAAAGAAAGAGATTTTTGAAGAAGTTTCTAAAATAGCTAATATTTTATTGGATGTTTGACTTGTGTTATAACTGAACCAAAGTGGATTTGTTATTATTGATTGCACTAATGCTGCCAATGAAAATTGTGTGAACTTTTTTATGAAGGAAGTTTTCAAGTGTAGGGAGAGAAGAATGATGTGATGAGATGAAGAATGGACAAAAGATCAAGCTTGGGGATGACCATTTCACCCCAAGAAATATCCAAGAGGTACAAGCGTCAAAGCTTGGGGATGCCCAAAGCATTCCCTTCTTCATCAAAAAAAATATCAAGTCATCTTTCAAGACACTATATTTTTATTGCTTCATATGCTATGCGTTGTTCTTGGAGCATCTTTATTTTTGTTTTTAGTTTTCTTTTCTTTTGTTTTCTGTAGTATATGGTTGGATCCCAGCATATTTGTTTTGGAGAATGACACACTCCGTTTTCATTGCATAGAACACTCTAGTTTTCACTCTTATTGTTCTACGAGTGTTCTCTTTTGCTAGTACTGCGTTTAGCTCTTGTTTTCCACTCATATTTTATTCAGAGATTGTTAGTTTTCTTTAGTTAGGTATGATTATCTCTCTGGTCTTGATTGATTATTATCTCTGAGAGTTGTTTGAAATAACTTCATTGGTGTTGGAAACGAGTAAAATATTTCATGCTTATAGTGGTGCAAAAGGAAGCTTGTTTAGACTGTGGCTTAGATGTCATGTTATATGTTATTTCAATTATATGCTTAGTAGTTATTGTTGTAGCATGACTTGTCTCAAATAGCTGAGAGTGCTTAATGTGCCATTGAAATAATCATGTGTTGTTTTCATCATACAAAAGCATAATATTGTGGTATTCTTATTTGATGCTTTATTTGGGTTGACTTGGCGCATGCTTACACCATGTTATGACTACAAACCAGTCACGTCAAGCCTCTAAGATCATTTATTTTTTGACTTGTAATATCACTTTATGCTTTCATTAATAACTAGCACAGTGGCCCTCGCAAATGCGAGGGCAACATATGAATGTGTCTAAAAAGGTTGCGAGGGCAACTTATGAATGTGTCTAAAATGTGGTTTAATAGATATGTGATGAGAAAAAACTATGGTATCATTAAAGCGTATTTCTTAGTATGACTATCTATAAGCATACACAGTTACACATCACTGTTTTTTTTACTGGTTCGACCACTACTTTTTTTGCGGGTACATAATATAACTAATGGGTATATACGAACTCAAGTGTGATATGATAAATTGGATGACATGAATTGTGGTGCTTTCTCGAAGCATATATAGCATTGTAAGAACATAAGTGACAACTCTTTATCCGTGAGTAATTATTCCATTATATATGTTAGCGCACATAAATTGACATTCTACAGCATATACTTTCGCTTTAAGAACACCAACATATTACCTGTGCTCGTCTCAAAGGTTACATAAAGATCCGTGTACTACTCCATGGTTTAGAAATACAAATCATTTTAGCAGCAACCATTTTCTTCAACATGCTACTTTGACCATGGATTTTCACACGAATATATTGGCAAATATTTGTAAACTTACAATACTATGCGAAAATATGACTAATATAATGTAATAATATCAGTTTTACTTCCGAACACTAGTAGAAAAACCCCCCTTTAGTACCGGTTCCAAAGGGGCTTTAGTACCGGTTTTGGAACCGGTACTAATTATCCGGTACTAAAAGCCTCTCACCTTTAGTACCGGTTCCTTACGAACCGGTATTAAAGGTGCCTCCACGTGGGCACGGAGGAACCCGTGGGGCTGGAGACCTTTAGTACCGGTTCGTAACACGAACCGGTATTAAAGCCTATTTCGTTTAATTTTTTTTTCCATTTTTTCTAATTATTTTTCACACCATTTTTTTCACGGCCTCTTTTTTTATTTTTTTCAGAATTACTAGTATTTCCGTTAGTCTCTAACTACACTTAATCTCTAGTCAAATTACTTACCCGTAGTCAAACTTCCCGGTCGGTCACCCATCCTCACACTACTCCCGCACTAGCACGCTTAACTTCCAAGTTCCATCCCGTTCCACTTCCAAGTGCTTCGCGCACATGTATGTGATAGTAGTATCATATCAATCCTATTAACATGATGGTCGATGTCACACTTTTTATCGTTTGAATTCCAAATAATTCTTTTAATAAACAAAAGTAATGATGTAATAATAATGTTGAATAAATAAATAAAATTAACTTTTTAATTTTTATTATTTTTAATTATTTTTAAAAAATTAATATTTTTTGCAAAACCTAAAACTTGAAATAATTTGATAAAAGTAATAGTAATATGTTAGGACTCAAAAAATCTTATAATTAATATTTTAATTTAAAAAAAATAAAAATATTTAAAATTCTAAATTTCTGGAAAAAAAAACTAAAATCTTCCTGCTTTCATATTTTCATTTGGAATTTTTAAAATCTAAAAATTGGCTAACCAGGTAAACCCTGGTGAAATCGGATGTATAATTTTCCCAGGATTTTTTTGATATATTATACGTTTTTTTTCGCGTCGTATGCAAAAGTTATTGCGGTTTTACCATTTTTCAAAACTTTTTTGCAAAAAAAGTGAAAATTCAAATTTGTTAATTTTCCCTAATAGTAGGTTGCATAACATACAAGAATCTGAAAACATTTTATTTTTTGAATTTTCTATCATTTTCTTTTCTATTTTACAGAGTGTCAAAAAGGCGATCCACGGGGGGGGGGGTTGGAGCTGCGTGGGGGAGCAGAAAAACCTTTAGTACCGGTTCGTGTCACGAACCGGTACTAAAGGCCTACCTTTAGTACCGGTTCGTGTCACGAACCGGTATTAAAGGTCCTTACGAACCGGTACTAAAGGTCTGGGCAGTGCAACCGGTACTAATGCACCCTTTAGTACCGGTTCGTAAGGGAACCGGTATTTATGGCTTAGACGGATGAGAGGTTTTCTACTAGTGGAACTTAACATCACACATTTTAGGAGGGTTTTGTCGAAGCATAGCACTGTAAGAATATAACTGAGAACTCTTTAACCGTGAGTCATTATCACAGTATAGGTTAGCACACGTAAATTGACATTCTACAACATAAACTTTTTGCTTTAATTCAAAAGCAAGATGAACACCAACGCATGACCTCTTCTCATCTCAAATGTTACATAAAGATCCATACTTCAGAAATACAAATCATTTTAGCAGCAAGCATTTTCTTCAACATGCAACTTTGACCATAGATTTTCACAGGAATATATTGGCCAATATTTATAAACTTACAATACTATGGGAAAATATGACTATTATAATGTAATAATATCAAATTTATTTCCGAGTTTAACATCACACGTTTTAGGAGGACATGCATTTATGAAAAGATGAATTAGATGTTAACAATCCCGAGATGCCAATGGAGCAGCGGTCTGCTTTATTGAATGATTGGTAGCTATTACAGGCTCAGTGTATGAGTTAAAGATACATGACATGATTAAGCCACACTGTACTTGCCTTGTATTTGGAAGCCCATGAGAAATCAGTCGGTAAGGGCATGTATATGAAGCCAGGTAGTGGTAATCATGGTCTTTAATACTGAAGGCTATCTCTCATCATGGTGACATGGTCTTTAGTGATGAAGGTGAACTCTTGGGTAGTAATCAGTATAACTGTCAGCAATAGCTTGCATGATATCAGTAACGTGTGCAATGACCAGTCAAGCACATAAAATTTTAGTTCATGCGTTGTAGACAAAAATCAATACCAAGAAGAGAGTTGAACTCAATTATACATGAACTAACATGTCGATAGTAAAGAAGCTCAATAGTTTATCCTTGAAATTCTCACATTTAGGCAATAATAACATGTCGGTGTATTTTTCTTTGGGCATAAATAGCCCCAATAATTATTATTTCGGCTTTGAATCAGATAAGATCCATTGATCTCCAAATGTTTTGCTTCTAGAATTGATATCATTTTTATGTTTAATAAGAACTTACTTCTGAGCTAGTCAAGTTGCAAAATAAATTTTTTGGTGAATAAAGTATAAACAATTGTGATCAGATAGTTAGGCTGCATTTGGCATTAATCTCGCTTGTAAAATCTAGCTAACCAATGTTTCGTACATTCAATATCGAAATGCAAAACAATTCAATGCAACAGAACTCAATATCTGCAAATTGAATCTTAGTTAGGATTAAAATTTCTCGGTTGACTTAACAAAATCCTTTATTTATTTATTTTATTTATGAAAATAGCACGTCTACAATCATATATGTCCTTCGAATTTGGTAATGCACTTGAACCTCAGAAATCACACTGAGGTGTATCTGACATCATTTAGCAGTTCACAAGAATTTCCTAGCAGACAGACACAGTATGCGAGAAGATAGATCATATGAACAATGGACTATTCGACTGCTTTGTATTCATTTTTAGATAAGTAGATGGAATTGAAGTTCATACCGAGTGACCATGTATTCATGATGTCAAATCAGAAAGTACTAACTGATTTAAATTTAAAGAAATTTAGGTCTGCATAGAAAACTTTTTTTTGTTGCTTTACTTGATATCTTCCGCCAATCATTTTATAAACCGGCGGATTATCACTTTTCATATTTCTTATATGTGTTAGATTACATCTGCTACATTCATGTACCGTGGCGTGTGTCTGATAGAATGCAACTCTAATTAGTTGTTTCCTTATAATAAGCGGTTTAATTAATAGTATTTCCATCTTCACAATGCACATCAATCTAGAAATGCAACATGCTCACGAGGAAAAAAAATTCTTCTAGCCGATTTGGCTCTTCCTATATGCAGTCGATTAAGATTCAGAAGAAAACATGACGTACAAAATTTGAGTTTCTTAAGATCAAGAAAAAAAAAACCCTGATATTTACATCTGTCTGCTTGAGACTGATAGGTAGTATCAAATTATAACTATAAAAAAAATAAAGCACCAACGTTTGTGAAACAATTCGTCCTGCAAAAAGCACCTGGCTTGTTAGGAGTTACAGCATCTCTACCGGAGAGCCCAAAATTGTAACCAACGCTGATTTAGGGTCCTAGTGAGAGATCGCCCTATTTTTGGGGTCACAGGTGGAGATGCTCTTATGACCGTAAAATATGAAGAAGATGCGTGGGTAAATGCTCGAAGCATGCATCCAGCTGCTTACCTTTCCGGCTCGATCTTACTACTATGGTCGTCGTGGTCATGCATGTCCCCGTGGCATCTAGATGCTTGCCTGTCCAGCTTGATCTTACCGCGATGGCCGTCGTGGTCATGCACGTTGCTGCGGCGCCTAAACATGGGACAATGTTGTCCGTATGGCCATATAGGTCTGTCTTGTTCTCCTCAGCGATTGCAGTGTCTCAAATATCCGCATATTTATAGTTGAACCGTCAAGTATTCCCTCTGTCTAAGAATAAGTGTCTCATCTTTTGTAGATACAAATGTATCTACCACTAAAATATATGTAGATACATCTATATCTAAATAAAAATAAGGTATTTATTTTTGAACGGAGGTGTGTATGTACCATGTGGCTCGCCTGTCTCGCCATGATGATGCCATCGGACACTGCACATTAATTTTAATTGAGATGACCTGTTAGGTGAATGAACACGATGCTGATCAGGAACAGGAACATCTTGCCGTATTCTACATATCCTTCAGACCTTAGACGTCGACCTTGTAAAATTGTGCATTGGGCATGCCTTTCTAATGAATGAGCGCATAGAGTATGGTTTCGGAAACACATCTGCACGAAGATGTTAAACTGAAATTGTATCTTATGTGATAGAATACAATCCGGCCGTATGGCTTCGCATGCACATGCATCTAGCAACGCATGAGCATAATTGCAAACCCTAGCAAGGCTTTACCATAATTTTTGGAGAAAATTACAAAGACACGTTTGGACAATCTATAATTTACCTGTCAGCTTATGATTGTAGGAGCCAAGAACAACTTGATCTGCTCACATAGGAGCCTGAACACTGAGCGCGCTGCTGCTCTCCCGGCAGGTGCCGGCAGGTGCCAGGAGTTTATACAGGGAACATGCTGCTGCTCTCCATACGTGCCAGGCGTTTATCTTTGTTCAGCTCCTTGCTGGGAAGCCTGCGATCGATGCAAATCTGGTGAGCATTGATGTCTCCTACATCCTTCAGATCACGTGTATCGGGCAGGTTCTTCTAGCCATTACGCGCGGCGGCGACGGCTGAACCAACATGCTTGATTGAATTCTACCCTACGTGATAGAATACCCAAAATATTGCAAACCCTAGCTGTGCTGCCATGTCCATGGTCAATTGGCCTTACCGGGAAGAAAGGAAAGGATGAGAAGGCATGTTATTCTAACGTAATGGCAATGGCGGAATCTAATCTAACGATAATAGAAAAAAACATTACTGGTGGCATTGGTGGGTTTTCTTGAAGCTAGATCTATCGGATGTAATATTTTATTCCGATAAAATTAAAGGCCAGATTTTTCTGATTTTTGTGGAAATTTCTAGATAATTCTCTAATTTCTGGTTAGCCCTTAATGTACTTTTAATATATATTAGATTAGATATTAGATGTTTTGTCGCTATGCATGATTATGGCCATTATTGCTCTCTTAGTTGGTCGTTCCCAGTCTCTTGCTAGCCTTCACTGTATGCGAGTATGAGCTCTACTTATGCATCCAACTCCCAAAAACCCAAAGTATGACAAATGTGTCCACCATACCTACCTATATGTGGTATTTCACCGTCACTCCAAAGTAAATTTCTTGTGTGCTACCTTTAAAACCTTCAAAAGCTATTACATGTTTTGTGTTCTTGTTTTAGCTCGTGAGGAAGTGTTGGATGCTTTATTGTATCTTTCATGTTTATTTGGCTTCACTACAAGAAATCTGCCATAAGTTGACAAAAAAAAGGTGTCACTGAAACGTCAATGATGGCTACTTGTGACGTTACGGTGACGCTTTTCAAAACGTCGAAAGCTGGGAGTCAGCGGTGGATCGCTTGAGACGTTCCACTTGAAAACGTCATAGAGCTTTGTGACGTTTGCAAACGTCACTGACGGCATGACGTTCCCAAAACGTCATGGGCACCTTCCCCCGAGTCCAGCGTGGCAATCCGACGTGGCCAAATTGTGACGAAAAAATAACGTCGTTATCTAAAATCAGCCCGGTCCATTCAGTATGTTATATGGGCCTAATGCTAATTTTTTTCATCTTTGTTGGGCCTTGACCTGTTACGAGCCCAATTCTTATTTGAATTTGGCATTTTTAGCTTCAATGTTTTTGGGCTCATGGTTTTTGGGCCTCATTTTTTTCACGGTATGCATCGAGGTCACATTTTATTCAGATTCCAATTACGAACTTGATAGCTAATAAATAACCCACATTTAAATCGAATACACAAAAAATGCACGTAATTATACTTCAAATAACACCCAAAATTAGTCAATGTAGATCATCTCACAAGCAGATGTGTATACAATCACAGTATTACTAGGTCTACAAATTTGATAACTACATAATTTCCACCGAGTGTCTTCAAACTTCTTCAACCTGGAGCTCTTGGAGAACAATCTCCTCCGGATTATTTGCCCGGCCCAAACAACTCCTCGCCCAGGCTATCGACGACTGGCACCTAGCTTTGTCTCGCACAAAAAGCAGATCAGTATACATCAGAACCTATGCTGAACAAAGAAAGCAGCAGCAACAGATTACAAAAATAGCAGCCCCATACCTGAACGAAGAGACCCAGCAGCAATCAGATCAATATGGTGCTCCCAGACTTGAAGCAAAAAGCGTAAGCAACACAAGCACAAGCAAGCACAGGCACAAGTATCTACATCAGAACTGGAAGCAACCTACATGAATTTGTTAACTGAATTTGTTGCAAGCAAGCAGTGGAAGCAAGCTACTGGAATTTGTACCTATTGATCTTCAACAATTGACACCAGAAAATGCAAGCTACTGGAGTACATTACTGTAGTGCTACTGTATTGTTGTTGTTACACAAACTACTGCTCATGCTATTGTACTGTTGTTGTTGTTGTTACACAAACTACTTGCTCAGCCAACAGAGACTACTGCTACTGTATTGTTGTTTCTACACAAACTACTGCTAGTGCTACTGTATTGTTGTTGTTACACAAACTACTGCTCATGCTACTGTACTGTTGTTGTTGTTGTTACACAAACTACTTGCTCAGCCAACAGAGACTACTGCTACTGTATTGTTGTTTCTACACAAACTACTGCTAGTGCTACTGTACTGTTGTTGTTGTTACACAAACTACTGCTAGTGCTACTGTATTGGTGTTGTCAGATTGTGAACTTGAAATAATTGAGGAACCTCAGCCACGGTTATTCTTAGTGACAATGACAACTTCCAAAGGTTCTATAAATACTGGTTTGGCATAACAAAATCAAAATAAAGAGTTCTCTACAAACATATGTAAGATTAGGAACACGCCACACCTTGCGAAGATGCTCAAGTACAGTGGAGCTGCTCGTTGCCTGGGGCAAGCTGAATCACCTAGACGCCACCGTCCTGGAGTATAACAATGTGTTCAAATAATGTTATTAGCAATAGAAAATACTAGCAGCAGCAGTAGGGAGTATTGATAGTAGCAGGAGTATTGTCAGTAGCAATTTGGACTATATTTAAGCTGCATGATCAAGATATTTATGCAAGCCAATTCCTACTCCTAAAAGCACACCAAGCAATCACGGAGTAATGCAGTACACAAGCAAGCAAGGAAGAATACAGAATCGAGTATGCATCAAGTATACAAATAGAATAAGAGAATCACAGAACTTGATTCGTTTTTCCGAATTAATCATGCTAATATACATCCAGGGAGAGAGCAAGGACTCAATTGACCAAGATGCACCAGTAGTGGACATGACACTAGTTACAGTAACCGAAGAATAACATTAGCAATTGACAGTAACTTGCAATATTTACTCCATTATGTAGCAGTGCAATATTTACTCCATCGTGTAGCAATTGATAACACTGTTAAATACTGACGATGTATACCTGTATTACTCCAACTCTGTTTGTATGTATGAACTCCAGCTCGGTTTGCCTATTTAATTGACAATTTCAATTTATGATAAGGGCTAGTCCATTTGACGAAACATATGCACATAATAAAAATAACAGCCCTGGGATTACTCCTGGATTACTAGAGAAATAACGCACATGATTTATTATGTTAAACTGGTATTCTTTTGAGCAGGATAGTATTTACACAAAACTGAAAACAGATAGTCAGTCAGACAGACACAAACACACAATACAGATGTGGCTGCTGCAATGACAAGCTATGGCCACAACTGAGAATCCATGCAACTCAGGCAGACAGGAAGACGTTGCCTGACCAAACTGCTTCGGAATGAGTTAAAAAAAAAACAGCACGGTTCAGGTTTATGTAACTTGATACTTATACATAGAAGAAGATGAAATGAAAACGAAATCGGTGAAAACCCGGATGGGGGTTCTGTAACCTAAAACCAATGCAGCAATTTTAAACAGAAAATAAGATGGCTGAAAGTAAACTATCTTGCTGTATTTTTTACAGGAGATACAAAAGATGGAGCTATTCTCCATCAGGAGGTATATGAATATATGTCCTTCAAAGGGCAAAGTAGGAGAACATATCAGGCTCGATCCATAGGATATGCACACAAAACAGGTTTACATTTTTTAAGCTGGAACAGACAGATTATTTGCAAGACAAGATTGCTTGTCACTCTTCAATTATTCTATAGCCTACGAAGACACTTGAAGCGAAGAGGCATGGCAACATGTTGTGAACCTGGGGGGGAATTAGGGTTAAGGCAGTATGCTGTAGAAAGACAAGAAAATAAGAGGGAGGGAGGGATCTGGGGGCCTGGAGTCGAGAGACGAGTAAATCGACCAGAACTGCTTCTCCTCGTCGGGGAGTGACTGAGATGGGGGCGCCGGTGGTACCTTGACCGGATCTGGTGATGTACTCACCGTGGGAGAGATGGGGCATGATGGGGATGTTGAGCAGGACTCCATGGCGCGCTCGTAGAGGGTGACCTCCTTCTCGAGCTTGGCGGCCTGGGCGACGAGCTGGGCACGCGCGGTGGCCATGGCCTCCTTGTCCTCGACGCAGCGGCGGATCCCCTCGGCCTTCATGGCGGACACCTTCTGCACAATCACGCGGAGGCGTGAAATGGATCGGTCCGGTTGTTGCTCGCGATGAGATGAGATTGAGATGAGGAGGTAACCGCGGAGGGGGAGGGGAGGAGACGGACCTTGAGGAGGTTGATGCAGCGGGCGGCGGCGTGGATGTCCTCCTCGAGGGAGAAGACTTGCTCCTGGAGGTCCGCGGAGGCGTGGAGCTGGCGGTGGAGTTGGTTTGGCGATGGGTGGCGGCGGGGGGGAGAAAGATTGGATATCGGCGGCGGGGAACGAAAGTGGATGGGGAATTAGGGTTAAGTCAGTCGCGATGGGATCCGAAAATTTCGATTCGGCGCGCACATATCCCGCTCGATGAAAACTTCCCTCTCTTCTCTTATACGCCCAATACAAACTTCCAGACGATGGGATTGAGGCGGGAGACGAAAAAATAGGCCACGTAGGCGAAAATTGATACGAGGTAGGTCCCAAATGTCTGAGTAAAAGTGATGACATGGCAGCCAACTCACAGCTTCAATTACGCGAAAAGCCTAACGACGATCTTGTTTCGTCGCAATAGGCTGCACTAGAACGTCATAATCCAGCCCGATTAGATTATGACGTTTTCGTTTAAGCAGCTAACGACGTTTTTGCCCCAGAACGTCACTATTTTCTAAGGTTTTGCCCCCCTTCAACAGCCAACGACGGTCAAAGCTAGGAACGTCATAAAGCTATGACATTTTGATTTCCAGTCATAAAAAAAACGTCATATTATGGCAGATTTCTTGTAGTGCTTCACACCTTGACTAGCATGCATAATGTTCTAGTCCCTAACATTGCAAAAAGAGCAGACAAACTGGTGCCCAGCCCACTAAATATAAAGTAAAGAAATAATCAAATAAATCTCCTAACACTATGTGCTTGATAAATCATGAACTTAGCTTGTTCAAACAAAGGAGAAGAGGAACTTTATTGTTCTCTCTACGGGAGCCACTCTTGAAGCCATTAAACATGAAATGATGATAAATCATTTGATACCAGTCGTTGACATAGACATAAATACCTCTCAAAATACATTTTTAACACCTATATTTTATTCAAAATAAAAGCTCTAGCACATGAGTAATCTCTGCTTTCCTCTGCAAAGGTCCTTTCTATTACTTTTATGTTGAGTCTTCATCTTCTAACTTTATGCACCAATTAAGAGAGCATAGTTGTCATTCTGAGTATAATGTGCATAGTCCCAAGATTTATTATTGATTGATTCATAATTATGTTATTGCTTGTTCTCAAACTATTTGCATCTACTCACCCTTTTGAACTTTAAAGGTTTCCTATGCATTTATGTTTTTCTATTCCATGAAGGACAAGCTGAATACCACTTTGCTATGTTTTCTCTATGCTAAAAAACAAACAGTTGCTTTCAGTGCACTATTATTCATGATCTTTTGTTTGAGTTACTTTTTATGTTGTACCATAGTTGCTAAGTTCTATTGTTAGAATTATATCCATCATGCCTATGTTTAGAGTGCTTTGATCTCAGCTTGCAATGCTTTTACAATAACTTGATCAATATTGTGTTGGCTGCATGTCACGTTAAAAATTATTTTTGTTATCACTTTCCTACTCGAGGACGAGCAGGAGTTAAGCTTGGGGATGCTGATATGTTGCAAATGTATCTATAATTTTTGATGCTCCATGCTTGTTTTACAACAATTTATATATGTTTTGTTACACTTCGTAGCATTTTTATGCATTTTCTGGAACTAACCTATTAACAAGATGCCATAGTGCCAGTTCCTGTTTTCTGCTGATTTTGTATTTCAGAAAAGTTGTTCTGGAAATATTCTCAGAATTGGACGAAACAAAAGCCAATGTTACTATTTTACTGTCACGAAGATGAAGTCCAAAGGGGGGACGGAGAAGAGCCAGGAGGTGGCCACACCACCCCTAGGAGAGGCCCACCCCCTGGTCGCGCCTAGGTATGGTGTGGGCCCCTCGGGCGCCTACCGACATCGCCCTTTCGCCTATAAATTGACATCCTCGGGAAAAACCTAAACACCCGAGCCAACATCCATGAAAAGTTCTGTCGCCGCCGCCTTCGTCGACCCTATCTCGGGAGGGTTCTGAAGCTCTTCCCGGCACCGTGCCGGAGAGGGAGATCATCACCAGAGGCCTCTACATCTCCATGCCTACATTCGAAGTGATGCGTGAGTAGTTCATCTCTGGACTATAGGTCCATAGCAGTAGCTAGATGGTTGTCTTCTCCACATTATGCTTCATGTTTAGCTCTTGTGAGCTGCCTATCATGATCAAGATCATATTTATGTAATTCTACATGTTGTGTTTGCTTGGATCCGATGAACATTGAATACTATGGTTGAGATTGATTATAGACATGCTATATGTTATTTGTGATCCTGCAAGCTCTTCGTTGCTAGTAGATGCTCTGGCCAAGTATGTGCTTGTGACTCCAAGAGGGAGTATTTATGCTCGATAGTGGGTTCATGCCTCTAGTAATCTGGGAGAGTGACAATAACTTGTAAGGTTGTAGATGTGTTGTTGCTACTAGGGATAAAACAACAATGTCTTATCCAAGGATAATTCTATGGTTTACTTTACACACTTTACTTAATGCAATAATCTGTTGCTTGCAACTTAATACTGAAAGGTGTGCGGACTAACCGGAAGGTGGATTATTGGTCATGGATGCATTTGGATTACGGTCTATGAATCTTGTTGTAATGACCAAATGAATCTCGTAGTAATCGTCTTGTCATGTATGGTATTTATTCTGTCAGTTGCCCAGCTGTAATTTGTTTACCCAGCATGTTATTTATCTTTATGGAGAGACACCTCTAGTGAACTGTGGACCTCGGTCCTTTCTTTTACACTGATAAATTCATCTACTGCAAATATTGTTCTCTTTATTTCACTGCAAAAAAATCTCTTTCCACACTATATGTCCAATCCTTTGTTTTCAGCAAAACCGGTGAGATTGACAACCTCACTGTAAGTTGGGGCAAAGTATTTTGGTTGTGTTGTATGCAGGTTCTACGTTGTTGCTGACACCGGTAGTGCGCCCTGCCAAAGTCAGCCAGCAACACCTTCAGAAGTGATTTCTTTCTCGTACTGGTCGATTAAACATTGGTTTCTTACTGAGAAAAAATTTGCTGCTGTGCTCATCGTACCTTCCTCTTGGGGTTTCCCAACTGTGTGCTCTGCACAATATCATGCAGCTGCCTCCATTTTCGTGTTTCTGTGTTTGTGCGGCGCTCTCCTACCAAGAACTCTCCGGGGCCATACATATAGTGATTTTTAGGTTAAAATATGTTGGTGGGCGAAAGAATAAGGGCAATCGGGCGATCGACGGCCGAAAAAGCATGGGTCGCGCGCCCTCCCTTGTTGGGCGCGCAACCTGGTCTCTTTCGGGCATCGGCCTCTCCAGGTGTGCTTCCAGGGCCCAGGGTGCTTCTGCCGATGAAAAAATGGTGCTCCAAAAATCTCAGGTAAAATTGACTTCATGTAGGTCTTTGAAAGTGAAAAATACGGAAAACAGGGTTTTCCCATTCTGTAGAGTTATAAATCAAATAAAGGTGATTATTGGTAAATCCCCATAAATCAACGTAAAATATGTTATTATCATCATATATGTTGCAAATATGTGGGAATTCAATATGATAAAATACAAACTTCATGTTTGCATTTTACATGCATCAACAGTGCATACCGAGGATGCATCAAAATTCTCGTACTCACCGCGGTAGAGGATGCAGTCATTAATGCATGCATGTATCTTCTGCATGTGTAAACCTAGAGGGCAGACAACCTTCTTCGCTTCGTACGTACTGGCAGGCAATTCCTTAACTCTCGAAAGTTGCTTCATAATTATTTCCAGCAACTTTTGAAATCCCGAGTCACTCACACTGTTTTTTGCCTTCCATTGTAACAATTTCAGTATGCTACCTAGTTTTTTCTAGCCATGTTAGCTACAACAATTGGTTGTGATCCGCTAACATCTGCTCAAACTTCAACCTTTCTACTTTAGCTTCGTTGTCTCTATTTGCATCGGCAATGGCTCGACCAAGATCATCAGCGGGCTCATCTGATGCCTCTTGATCCCTGCGTCCTCCGTTGCAGTATCACCGTATTCAGGGAACATGGGATAGTTGTCATCATCCTATTCTTCTTCATTGTCTTCCATCATAACCCCTCTTTCTGCGTTCTTGGTCGAACAATTGTGAAGGGTTGTTGAGGAAGAGTAATCTTTCTTATTCTGACAGTTAACACGTGGACAATACATAAAACCATCCCTTTTGTATTCCTCTGCCACACGGGTGAAAATTTTCAGGCCCGCAGTGAACTCGTTATGGCGTCGGTGATGAGGGATCACTTCGGCAATCCTACGGATTGTAGACTTGGGTTTCGAGGAAGAGCGACGACGGAGAATCTGGGAGCGAGATTGGCCCACGATTTACCCAGCTTCGTGTCCCCTCGGTGGAGGATCCCTACGTGCTGCTAGCAATCTAGTATATGATCACAAGTATATTTACAGGAGGCTGCCGTAGGCAGAACTATGTTGTCTATATGTTGGCCCTCTCTATTGGGTTCCCTGGATGGCTTTATATATGCAACCAACCTAGGGTTTTACAAGAGTCCTAGTCAATGACTTCTTCAGGTTGCCTTCTTGGGCCTTCTGCATATTGGGCTGACCCGAGTATGGTAATAATGGGTACCTGAAAGGTAAGCCCATGACAGTCGGTCACCGTACATCAGACGAGGGTGCTCCTCGGCAATGCCCACCTTTTTGGGCTTAGGGTTGATGGAATCCTGCAGGTTGACACGAGACATCAGATACCAAACAGACAGGGAGAGAGATTTACCCAGGTTCGGGGTCGGGGCCCTCGATGAGGTAAAACCCTTACTTCCTGCTTGTCTGATCTTGATTATCGAAATTATCGGGTTTACAATGGGATAGCCAAAGGCTATGTCTAAGATCTCGTCGAGAGGCTAAGATTTCTAATGACCTAGCAAAAGACTTGCGGTGAATCTGGCTGTGGTGATTCTGTGTCCCTCGGTAGACCCTCTCGTGGCCCTTATATTGGAGGCCAGGTATCGAGAGTCTTGTCCGGGTTCGACTAGTTTACAAAGAGTTCTATGTCTAAACTTTCCTTGTCCTTCGTCTTCTTGCCCTGTTCATCAAGAATCCTTCTTTAGAACCAACGTATTGGCCCACCTTGGTTGGTGGATGATCTTCATGAGCCCCTGGTTGGGCCGTAGGAGGTAGCATAACTTTGGTTACCCGAAGGGTAATGTGATGCGTGCAGTTGACACACGTCCGTTGGGAACCCCAAGAGGAAGGTGTGATGCAGACAGTAGCAAGTTTTCCCTCAGAAAGAAACCAAGGTTTATCGAACCAGGAGGAGCCAAGAAGCACGTTGAAGGTTGATGGTGGCGGAATGTAATGCGGCGCAACACCGGGGATTCCGGCGCCAACGTGGAACCCGCACAACACAACCAAAGTACTTTGCCCCAACGAAACAGATGAGGTTGTCAATCTCACCGGCTTGCCGTAACAAAGGATTAACCGTATTGTGTGGAAGATGATTGTTTGCAAGAAAACGAGTAAAACAAGTATTGCAGCAGATTTGTATTTCGAGTATAAAAGAATGGACCGGGGTCCACAGTTCACTAGAGGTGTCTCTCCCATAAGATAAAAGCATGTTGGGTGAACAAATTACAGTCCGGCAATTGACAAATAGAGAGGGCATAACAATGCACATACATGACATGATAAATATAGTGAGATTTAATTGGGCATTACGACAAAGTACATAGACCGCCATCCAGCATGCATCTATGCCTAAAAAGTCCACCTTCGAGGTTATCGTCCGAACCCCTTCCGGTATTAAGTTGCAAAACAACGGACAATTGCATTAAGTATGGTGCGTAATGTAATCAATAACTACATCCTTAGACATAGCATCAATGTTTTATCCCTAGTGGCAACAACACATCCACAACCTTAGAACCTTCTGGCACTGTCCCAGATTCAATGGAGGCATGAACCCACTATCGAGCATAAATACTCCCTCTTGGAGTTAAAAGCAAAAACTTGGCCAGAGCCTCTACTAGTAACGGAGAGCATGCAAGATCATAAACAACACATAGGTAATAACTTGATAATTATCATAACATAGTATTCTCTATCCATCGGATCCCGACAAACACAACATATAGTATTACAGATAGATGATCTTGATCATGTTAGGTAGCTCACAAGATCCAACAATGAAGCACAATGAGGAGAAGACAACCATCTAGCTACTGCTATGGACCCATAGTCCAGGGGTGAACTACTCACTCATCACTCCGGAGGCGACCATGGCGGTGAAGAGTCCTCCGGGAGATGAATCCCTCTCCGGCGGGGTGCCGGAGGAGATCTCCAGAATCCCCCGAGATGGGATTGGCGGCGGCGGCGTCTCGGTAAGGTTTTCCGTATCGTGGCTCTCGGTACTGGGGGTTTCGCGACGGAGGCTTTAAGTAGGCGGAAGGGCAGGTCAGGAGGCGACGCGAGGGGCCCACACGACAGGGCCGCGCGGCCAGGAGGTGGGCCGCTCCGCCCTGGCGTGTCGCCGCCTCGTCGCCCCACTTCGTTACGTCTTCGGTCTTCTGGAAGCTTCGTGGCAAAATAGGACCCTGGGCGTTGATTTCGTCCAATTCCGAGAATATTTCGTTACTAGGATTTACGAAACCAAAAACAGCAGAAAACGGCAAGCTGGCTCTTCGGCATCTTGTTAATAGGTTAGTTCCGGAAAATGCACGAATATGACATAAAGTGTGCATAAAACATGTAGATATCATCAATAATGTGGCATGGAACATAAGAAATTATCGATACGTCGGAGACGTATCAGCATCCCCAAGCTTAGTTCTGCTCGTCCCGAGCAGGTAAAACGATAACAAAGATAATTTCTGAAGTGACATGCCATCATAACCTTGATCATACTATTTGTAAACATATGTAATGAATGCAGCGATCAAAACAATGGTAATGACATGAGTAAACAACTGAATCATAAAGCAAAGACTTTTCATGAATAGTACTTCAAGACAAGCATTAATAAGTCTTGCATAAGAGTTACTCATAAAGCAATAAATCAAAGTAAAGGTATTGAAGCAACACAAAAGAAGATTAAGTTTCAGCGGTTGCTTTCAACTTATAACATGTATATCTCATGGATAATTGTCAACATAGAGTAATATAACAAGTGCAATATGCAAGTATGTAGGAATCAATGCACAGTTCACACAAGTGTTTGCTTCTTGAGGTGGAGAGAAATGGGTGAACTGACTCAACATAAAAGTAAAAGAATGGTCCTTCAAAGAGGAAAGCATCGATTGCTATATTTGTGCTAGAGCTTTTATTTTGAAAACATGAAACAATTTTGTCAACGGTAGTAATAAAGCATATGAGTTATGTAAATTATATCTTACAAGTTGCAAGCCTCATGCATAGTATACTAATAGTGCCCGCACCTTGTCCTAATTAGCTTGGACTACCGGATCATTGCAATACACATGTTTTAACCAAGTGTCACAATGGGGTACCTCCATGCCGCTCGTACAAAGGTCTAAGGAGAAAGCTCGCATTTTGGATTTCTCGCTTTTGATTATTCTCAACTTAGACATCCATACCGGGACAACATGGACAACGGATAATGGACTCCTCTTTAATGCATAAGCATGTGGCAACAATTATTATTCTCATATGAGATTGAGGATATATGTCCAAAACTGAAACTTCCACCATGAATCATGGCTTTAGTTAGCGGCCCAATGTTCTTCTCTAACAATATGTATGCTCCAACCATTAAGGTGGTAGATCTCTCTTACTTCAGACAAGACGGACATTCATAGCAACTCACATGATATTCAACAAAGAATAGTTGATGGCGTCCCCAGAAACATGGTTATCGCACAACAAGCAACTTAATAAGAGATAAAGTGCATAAGTACATATTCAATACCACAATAGTTTTTAAGCTATTTGTCCCATGAGCTATATATTGCAAAGGTGAATGATGGAAATTTTAAAGGTAGCACTCAAGCAATTTACTTTGGAATGGCGGAGAAATACCATGTAGTAGGTAGGTATGGTGGACACAAATGGCATAGTGGTTGGCTCAAGGATTTTGGATGCATGAGAAGTATTCCCTCTCGATACAAGGTTTAGGCTAGCAAGGTTATTTGAAACAAACACAAGGATGAACGGTGCAGCAAAACTCACATAAAAGACATATTGTAAACATTATAAGACTCTACACCGTCTTCCTTGTTGTTCAAAACTCAATACTAGATATTATCTAGACTTTAGAGAAACCAAATATGCAAACCAAATTAGCAAGCTCTAGGTGTTTCTTCATTAATGGGTGCAAAGTATATGATGCAAGAGCTTAAACATGAGCACAACAATTGCCAAGTATCAAATTATCCAAGACATTTTAGAATTACTACATGTAGCATTTCCCAATTCCAACCATATAACAATTTAACGAAGAAGAAACTTCGCCATGAATATTATGAGTAAAGCCTAAGGACATACTTGTCCATATGCTACAGCGGAGCGTGTCTCTCTCCCATACAGTGAATGCTAGGATCCATTTTATTCAAACAAAACAAAAACAAAAACAAACAGACGCTCCAAGCAAAGTACATAAGATGTGACGGAATAAAAATATAGTTTCAGGGGAGGAACCTGATAATGTTGTCGATGAAGAAGGGGATGCCTTGGGCATCCCCAAGCTTAGACGCTTGAGTCTTCTTAGAATATGCAGGGGTGAACCACCAGGGCATCCCCAAGCTTAGAGCTTTCACTCTCCTTGATCATATTGCATCATACTCCTCTCTTGATCCTTGAAAACTTCCTCCACACCAAACTCGAAACAACTCATTAGAGGGTTAGTGGACAATAAAAATTAACATGTTCAGAGGTGACACAATCATTCTTAACACTTCTGGATATTGCATAAAGCTACTGGACATTAATGGATCAAAGAAATTCATCCAACATAGCAAAAGAGGCAATGCGAAATAAAAGGCAGAATCTGTCAAAACAGAACAGTCCGTAAAGATGGATTTTATTGAGGCACCAGACTTGCTCAAATGAAAATGCCCAAATTGAATGAAAGTTGCGTACATATCTGAGGATCACTCACGTAAATTGGCTTAATTTTCTGAGTTACCTACAGAGAATTAGACCCAGATTCGTGACGGCAAAGAAATCTGTTTCTGCGCAGTAATCCAAATCTAGTATTCACTTTACTATCAAAGACTTTACTTGGCACAACAAAACACAAAACTAAGATAAGGAGAGGTTGCTACAGTAGTAAATAACTTCCAAGACTCAAATATAAAACAAAGTGCTGTAGTAAAAACATGGGTTGTCTCCCATAAGCGCTTTTCTTTAACGCCTTTCAGCTAGGCGCAGAAAGTGTGTATCAAGTGTTATCAAGAGATGATGAATCTTCAGCGGGGTTTGGAGTTTTCTCAACCATGCATAGTATATTGGATACATAAGTTTCAGCGGCTCCCTTTTCATTAGTCTTGGGCTTGCTACTCTCATCAAACAAATTTTCAGGAACAAGCCAAGCATAGTTATTTTCTAGCGCTTCATTCATTGCTAGGAGCTTACATGGTATTGGTGCTTTGATCTCCCCACCATCATTAATATTATTAGTGTACCTTATTCTCTCCATGTCCATCTTTTCAAGGATACTAGCAAAATTAGTGTAAGAACCAAGCATCTTATATTTACTAAAGACCTTTATAGCCTCTCTTGCTAAACCACCAAATTCTCTAAGAAGGGTTTCTAAAACAAAATCTTTCTTTTCCCCTTCTTCCATATCACCGAGTGTAAGAAACATGTGTTGGATTATAGGATTGAGATTAACAAATTTAGTTTCCAACATGCGAACTAAAGCAGCAGCAGCAATTTCATAAGTAGGAGCAAGTTCTACCAAGTGTCTATCTTCAAAATTTTCAACGGTACTAACATGATTGAAAAATTCTTCTATATTGTTTCTCCCAACTATAGACCCACGTCCTACCGGTATGTATTTTACGGTAAAATTAAAAGGAAACATGTTGAAATAAGTAAAGCAAATGCAAGTAACTAATTTTTTTGTGTTTTTGATATAGTGTGCAAGACAGTAAATAAAGTAAAGCTAGCAACTAATTTTTTTGTATTTTGATATAATGCAGCAAACAAAGTAGTAAATAAAATAAAGCAAGACAAAAACAAAGTAAAGAGATTGGGAAGTGGAGACTACCCTTGCAGCGTGTCTTGATCTCCCCGGCAGCGGCGCCAGAAAAAGAGCTTGATGCGTGCAGTTGACACACGTCCGTTGGGAACCCCAAGAGGAAGGTGTGATGCGAACGGTAGCAAGTTTTCCCTCGGAAAGAAGCCAAGGTTTATCGAACCAGGGAGGAGCCAAGAAGCACGTTGAAGGTTGATGGTGGCGGAATGTAATGCGGCGCAACACCGGGTATTCCGGCGCCAACGTGGAACCCGCACAACACAACCAAAGTACTTTGCCCCAACGAAACGAGTGAGGTTGTCAATCTCACCGGCTTGCTGTAACAAAGGATTAACCGTATTGTGTGGAAGATGATTGTTTGCGAGAAAACGAGTAAAACAAGTATTGCAGTAGATTTGTATTTCGAGTATAAAAGAATGGACCGGGGTCCACAGTTCACTAGAGGTGTCTCTCCCATAAGATAAAAGCATGTTGGGTGAACAAATTACAGTCGGGCAATTGACAAATAGAGAGGGCATAACAATGCACATACATGACATGATAAATATAGTGAGATTTAATTGGGCATTACGACAAAGTACATAGACCGCTATCCAGCATGCATCTATGCCTAAAAAGTCCACCTTCGAGGTTATCGTCCGAACCCCTTCCAGTATTAAGTTGCAAAACAACAGACAATTGCATTAAGTATGGTGCGTAATGTAATCAATAACTACATCCTTAGACATAGCATCAATGTTTTATCCCTAGTGGCAACAGCACATTCACAACCTTAGAACCTTATGGCACTGTCCCAGATTCAATGGAGGCATCACTACAAGAAAAAGCTTCCATAGAGACATTTTACTAGAGACACTTCCTACTTTGTCTCATTAAAAATCACATTAAGACACTTTGCATATTGTAGTGGCACTTTTTGAGACACTTCAGAAATAGTCTCAAATGCAGGGACATTAGTTGAGATATTTCTGTAAGGTATTGCAATTTTCATTCTATAAACAACTTATGAGACACTCAAAAAATGTCACAAATAAGTTATCAAGAGGCATCCATGAGACACTTCAGTGTATGTCTTTACTTTTCCTCTAGAGGCAATGTTTGAGGCATTTTGCTTGCTCTCTAGAGACATTTGTTCTATGTTTGGGCCATGTTGGGCAATACTAATTAGAAATATGTTCCAATTATCAACATATACTTGTTAAAGGTGAGATGGTTAATGGATTAAGTCTTAATCATTAAGGTCATGAGTTCGAGTATTTCTTTTCACATGGTTTCTTCACATTTATTTACACTAGAGACACAATATAATGCCTCTTTTATGTCTTCTAAAATGTAAAGACATTATTACTATTGTTCTTCGCACGTAGAGACACCGCCCGTAGTGACACTTTTGAGACAATATGGAAAGTGCCTCTATAACTACGTAAGAGCAATTTAAGTGTCTCTACTGGACCAAAATAGTGTCTCTACATGCCAATTCTCTTGTAGTGCATGAACCCACTATCGAGCATAAATACTCCCTCTTGGAGTTAAGAGCAAAAACTTGGCCAGAGCCTCTACTAATAATGGAGAGCATGCAAGATCATAAACAACACATAGGTAATAACTTGATAATTAAAATGACATAGTATTCTCTATCCATCGGATCCCGACAAACACAACATATAGTATTACAGATAGATGATCTTGATCATGTTAGGCAGCTCACAAGATCCAACAATGAAGCACAATGAGGAGAAGACAACCATCTAGCTACTGCTATGGACCCATAGTCCAGGGGTGAACTACTCACTCATCACTCCGGAGGCGACCATGGCGGTGAAGAGTCCTCCGGGAGATGAATCCCCTCTCCGGCAGGGTGCCGGAGGAGATCTCCAGAATCCCCCGAGATGGGATTGGCGGCGGCGGCGTTTCAGTAAGGTTTTCCGTATCATGGCTCTCGGTACTGGGGGTTTCGCGACGGAGGCTTTAAGTAGGCGGAAGGGCAGGTCAGGAGGCGACGCGAGGGGCCCACACGACAGGGCCGCGCGGCCAGGAGGTGGGCCGCGCCGCCCTGGCGTGTCGCCGCCTCGTCGCCCCACTTCATTACGTCTTCGGTCTTCTGGAAGCTTCGTGGCAAAATAGGACCCTGGGCGTTGATTTCGTCCAATTCCGAGAATATTTCGGTTACTAGGATTTCTGAAACCAAAAACAGCAGAAAACAGCAACTGGCTCTTCGGCATCTTGTTAATAGGTTAGTTCCAGAAAATGCACGAATATGACATAAAGTGTGCATAAAACATGTATATATCATCAATAATGTGTCATGGAACATAAGAAATTATCGATACGTCGGAGCGTATCATAATGCCCACATCAGTAGCCCCCGAGTGACTGCCCGAAGTAAAGCTTCAGGCAGGGAATAAAATTGTCTTATGTTGAATGTCCATAATTGCCGGAAGGTCTTGATCTCTTGAAACCAAAAGCTCATTTTTATCGGGTGCGCATCTAGCGCTCCCGATAGGAGTAGCCCCCGAGTCTAGGCACGGATGCTTGCAACCGTGTGTAGACTCAAGTTGTACTACTCGAATGTTTTTTGATGTCGATGTTTTTCGCAAGCTGTCATAATCATCCGATATCTTTTTTATATCGGGTCCTCCATAGCTTCGAGTAAAGTCATGCCAATTGAGTACGTAAGGGATTGGAGTAACGTGCCCAGTTTTACTCGATAAATCGATGCTGGTTAACTGCCGATGACAAAAAACGTTACCCTACTCAGAATCAAGTCCCCGGGCATGATCCTGGACCGCTTAAAATCTTCGAGTCCGTACCTTTCTGTCTTCAATAACTTAATATCGGGTGCGCGTTCAACGCTCCCGATGGAAGTAGCGCCCGAGTGTAGGGACGGATGCTTGCAACCGTGCGTAGACTTAAGTCAAGCAATCCAACGTTGTAGATTTCTTCGGATGCTTCATGAGGAGCCGATACTTTTGGTGACATCATCGATGATGTGGCCACTACGGTGGCTTGATAGACATGACGTGACCTGACGGGCCCACCCTACTTATGCGCGGTCAGTTAGGAAATGACTAGTCCTTGCGTATTGACCGATGCGCCTCCTCGATTTCCGCACGTGGTGGGAGAAAATGTCCCTTGTTATGATGGATGCAATGACACGTGGTGACCTAATCATGGATCTCTTGGTAACTCCCCTTTTATAAAGGAGAAAAAAGATTTTACTCCCCCTGTTCTTCTCTTTCACCGCTTCTCTTCCTTCTTCGTTCTTCCTCCTCATAGATACCGCGCCGCCGCCGCCATTCTTCAATCCACTTTCGCATTCCCAAACGTTTCCTGAGATGGTGAGGAAGAAGAGCTCCGCCGTCACCACCGGTGCTACTTCGAGTAGTACCGCTGCCAAGGTTATATCTGATGCATCGAAGAGGGGCGCGCCGACGGTTTCTGCTGCGGCGCCTGCACCCAGAGATTGGCCTGCTTCAAGAAGGACAAAGAGCGATGAGAAGAAGACCCGTAGCCTTGGTTTGATTTCCCCTGATGAGGGGACGTCATACTTCCAGGTTTGGCCTCGCGCCCCAATCCTCCTGTCGGTTTTACTGTAATGTTCATATCGTTTCTATATCGAGGATTATCTCTGCCTGCCCACGAGTTTCTCCGGCGTCTTCTACATGTGTATGGGATCCAATTATGTAAATTAACTCCCAATTCCATCCTTCATATTGATATTTTCATCACCCTCTATGAGGCCTTTCTGGGCATTGATCCTCACTAGGGTTTGTGGAAGAAGATCTTCTTTGTCAAACGCTACCACAGCAGCAGTGGTTCCTTTGTCACTGGCGGAGTTAGGTTCGTTGTTCGTAAGGAGGCGAGTTATTTCAATTTCCCAATGAGAGAGTTCATTCAGGGGTGGAGACTGAAGTGGTTCTACCTCAAAGACTCATCGGCAGCTAAAATGCATCTGCCGAAGTTTGTCGATGTTCTTGAAGCTGTGCCGAAGAAATCTTGGAAGAATACACTGACATCCGAAGAAAATCCTATAGTTGATAAATTGTTTGATACAATTATTCGGATTAAGGAATCTGATGACCAAACTATGATGGGTACTGAAATTGTGGTTGTTTTCCTGTAGCGCCGCATCCAACCAATTATGTCCAGAGCCCACCAGATGTGGTTATATTCGAGTCCTAAGGATGAAACTGGAGTCAATATTGCGGAGTTGTCTAAGAAGGAACTACTGGACGGAGTTAGACGTTTGACTCATTTTAGTCAAGAGGACTCGATTCCCCTTCTGGCCCTTCAGGAGCCTTATGACTTTGATCATCAACCAAATGAGGTGAATCTCTTCTCTTGTTCATACTAATATTTGCATCTGATATGCTATGCATTCCTTTGTTAAATCCTCATCTCAACTGAAGGTTCCATCAACTGCCGAATACTTTCCAAATGTGTCGGATGAAAACCTTGAAGAGGGTGATTCTACTGTCAATATAGAATCCTGTCTTGTGAAGAAAATGAAGTTTTTGAAGATGAAGACAACGATCCTGCCAATCTCGAAGCTTTTTCTGCAGATCATAGATCCTTCGCTGATGACTTAAGTGATACAGCGAAGTCGAATCATGACAATTATGCTGATCATGCTCCCTTTGTCGATGCAGCTCCGGAGAAAGCCAGCACTCAACCGCCGAAGAGACCTTCTAGTGGCTTCGCAGACGAGGACGATCTGCTCGACTTGTAAGTTCCTTCCATTTTTCCCGAAATTGCTTTGTATTCTTCTACTTATTCTGAATGATTTATATGCCTACAGTGACGAAGGCTTTATAGAGCCCCATTCAAAGAAGGCGAAGGCAAGCCCCAACAGGCCAACTCCCGCAGCTTCTGAAGCTTCTATTCTGCTAGCTGATGACCCACAAGTATAGGAGATCGCAACAGTCTTCGAGGGAAGTAAAACCCAAATTTGTTGATTCGACACAAGGGGAGACAAAGAATACTTATAAGCCTTGACAGTGGAGTTGTCAATTCAGCTGCACCTAGAAAAACACTAGCAACAGGGTGATGTGAAAACAGTGGTAATATGATGCGGCGCCAGAAAATAGTTGGTACTACTTTGATGGCGTGTTGATAGGGAAATGTGATGCAGAAGTAATATGAGAGCAATAGTAACACAGCAGTAACAGTAACACAGAGGCGATGGCACAGGAAAATATCCCAGCGCGCAGTTGGTTGAAAAGCAATGATGATGAAATAAAGAAACGGGGTTCCCAACGATCTACACCAGCGGTAACCCTCCAGATAACAAGTGTTGGGTGAACAAATTACAGCTGGGCAATTGACAGAATTGAATTTAGCATTAAGACAAAATATCCAGTCTATTAATATCGTAGGCATGTTTTCCATATATAGTCATATGTGCTCGCAATGAGAAACTTGCATAACATCTTTTGTCCTACCAGCCCGTTTGCAGCGGGGCCTCAAGGGAAGCACCGGAGCAAAGCATTAACACTTGGTGAAAACATGTGATCCTCATATCAAAGTCATCCCCTCCGGTTATCCCAATTCGAGATCACTTTGGGACCTCGGGTTCCGGACAAAGACATTGATGCGTGCAATTAACACACGTCCGTTGGGAACCGCAAGAGGAAGGTGTGATGCAGACAGTAGCAAGTTTTTCCTCAGAAAGAAACCAAGGTTTATCGAACCAGGAGGAGCCAAGAAGCACGTTGAAGGTTGATGGTGGCGGAATGTAATGCGGCGCAACACCAGGGATTCCGGCGCCAACGTGGAACCTGCACAACACAACCAAAATACTTTGCCCCAACGAAACAGTGAGGTTGTCAATCTCACCGGCTTGCTGTAACAAAGGATTAACCATATTGTGTGTAAGATGATTGTTTGCAAGAAAACAGTAAAACAAGTATTGCAGCAGATTTGTATTTCAGTATAAAAGAATGGACCGGGGTCCACAGTTCACTAGAGGTGTCTCTCCCATAAGATAAAAGCATGTTGGGTGAACAAATTACAGTCGGGCAATTGACAAATAGAGAGGGCATAACAATGCACATACATGACATGATAAATATAGTGAGATTTAATTGGGCATTACAACAAAGTACATAGACCGCCATCCAGACATGCATCTATGCCTAAAAAGTCCACCTTCGGGTTATCGTCCGAACCCCTTCCAGTATTAAGTTGCAAAACAACGGACAATTGCATTAAGTATGGTGCGTAATGTAATCAATAACTACATCCTTAGACATAGCATCAATGTTTTATCCCTAGTGGCAACAACACATCCACAACCTTAGAACCTTACAGCACTCGTCCCGAGATTCAATGGAGGCATGAACCCACTACCGAGCATAAATACTCCCTCTTGGAGTTAAAAGCAAAAACTTGGCCGAGCCTCTACTAGTAACGGAGAGCATGCAAGATCATAAACAACACATAGGTAATAACTTGATAATTATCATAACATAGTATTCTCTATCCATCGGATCCCGACAAACACAACATATAGTATTACGGATAGATGATCTTGATCATGTTAGGCAGCTCACAAGATCCAACAATGAAGCACAATGAGGAGAAGACAACCATCTAGCTACTGCTATGGACCCATAGTCCAGGGGTGAACTACTCACTCATCACTCCGGAGGCGACCATGGCGGTGAAGAGTCCTCCGGGAGATGAATCCCCTCTCCGGCAGGGTGCCGGAGGAGATCTCCAGAATCCCCCGAGATGGGATTGGCGGCGGCGGCGTCTTAGTAAGGTTTTCCGTATCGTGGCTCTCGGTACTGGGGGTTTTGCGACGGAGGCTTTAAGTAGGCGGAAGGGCAGGTCAGGAGGCGACGCGAGGGGCCCACACGACAGGGCCGCGCGGCCGAGAGGTGGGCCGCTCCGCCCGGCGTGTCGCCGCCTCGTCGCCCCACTTCGTTACGTCTTCGGTCTTCCGGAAGCTTCGTGGCAAAATAGGACCCCGGGCGTTGATTTCGTCCAATTCCGAGAATATTTCGTTACTAGGATTTCTGAAACCAAAAACAGCGAGAAAACAACAAGCTGGCTCTTCGGCATCTTGTTAATAGGTTAGTTCCGGAAAATGCACGAATATGACATAAAGTGTGCATAAAACATGTAGATATCATCAATAATGTGGCATGGAACATAAGAAATTATCGATACGTCGGAGACGTATCAGCATCCCCAAGCTTAGTTCCGCTCGTCCCGAGCAGGTAAAACGATAACAAAGATAATTTCTGAAGTGACATGCCATCATAACCTTGATCATACTATTTGTAAACATATGTAATGAATGCAGCGATCAAAACAATGGTAATGACATGAGTAAACAAGTGAATCATAAAGCAAAGACTTTTCATGAATAGTACTTCAAGACAAGCATCAATAAGTCTTGCATAAGAGTTACTCATAAGGCAATAAATCAAAGTAAAGGTATTGAAGCAACACAAAAGAAGATTAAGTTTCAGCGGTTGCTTTCAACTTATAACATGTATATCTCATGGATAATTGTCAACATAGAGTAATATAACAAGTGCAATATGCAAGTATGTAGGAATCAATGCACGAGTTCACACGAGTGTTTGCTTCTTGAGGTGGAGAGAAATAGGTGAACTGACTCAACATAAAAGTAAAAAAGAATGGTCCTTCAAAGAGGAAAGCATCGATTGCTATATTTGTGCTAGAGCTTTTATTTTGAAAACATGAAACAATTTTGTCAAAGGTAGTAATAAAGCATATGAGTTATGTAAATTATATCTTACAAGTTGCAAGCCTCATGCATAGTATACTAATAGTGCCCGCACCTTGTCCTAATTAGCTTGGACTACCGGATCATTGCAATACACATGTTTTAACCAAGTGTCACAATGGGGTACCTCCATGCCGCATGTACAAAGGTCTAAGGAGAAAGCTCGCATTTTGGATTTCTCGCTTTTGATTATTCTCAACTTAGACATCCATACCGGGACAATATGGACAACAGATAATGGACTCCTCTTTAATGCATAAGCATGTGGCAACAATTATTATTCTCATATGAGATTGAGGATATATGTCCAAAACTGAAACTTCCACCATGGATCATCGCTTTAGTTAGCGGCCCAATGTTCATCTCTAACAATATGTATGCTCCAACCATTAAGGTGGTAGATCTCTCTTACTTCAGACAAGACGGACATGCATAGCAACTCACATGATATTCAACAAAGAATAGTTGATGGCGTCCCTAGAAACATGGTTATCGCACAACAAGCAACTTAATAAGAGATAAAGTGCATAAGTACATATTCAATACCACAATAGTTTTTTAAGCTATTTGTCCCATGAGCTATATATTGCAAAGGTGAATGATGGAAATTTTAAAGGTAGCACTCAAGCAATTTACTTTGGAATGGCGGAGAAATACCATGTAGTAGGTAGATATGGTGGACACAAATGGCATAGTGGTTGTCTCAAGGATTTTGGATGCATGAGAAGTATTCCCTCTCGATACAAGGTTTAGCAAGGTTTATTTGAAACAAACACAAGGATGAACGGTGCAGCAAAACTCACATAAAAGACATATTGTAAACAATATAAGACTCTACACCGTCTTCCTTGTTGTTCAAAACTCAATACTAGATATTATCTAGACTTTAGAGAAACCAAATATGAAAACCAAATTAGCAAGCTCTAGGTGTTTCTTCATTAATGGGTGCAAAGTATATGATGCAAGAGCTTAAACATGAGCACAACAATTGCCAAGTATCAAATTATTCAAGACATTTTAGAGTTACTACATGTAGCATTTCCCAATTCCAACCATATAACAATTTAACGAAGAAGAAACTTCGCCATGAATATTATGAGTAAAGCCTAAGGACATACTTGTCCATATGCTACAGAGGAGCGTGTCTCTCTCCCATACAGTGAATGCTAGGATCCATTTTATTCAAACAAAACAAAAACAAAAACAAAAAGACGCTCCAAGCAAAGTACATAAGATGTGACGGAATAAAAATATAGTTTCAGGGGAGGAACCTGATAATGTTGTCGATGAAGAAGGGGATGCCTTGGGCATCCCCAAGCTTAGACGCTTGAGTCTTCTTAGAATATGCAGGGGTGAACCACCGGGGCATCCCCAAGCTTAGAGCTTTCACTCTCCTTGATCATATTGCATCATACTCCTCTCTTGATCCTTACAAACTTCCTCCACACCAAACTCGAAACAACTCATTAGAGGGTTAGTGGACAATAAAAATTAACATGTTCAGAGGTGACACAATCATTCTTAACACTTATGGACATTGCATAAAGCTACTGGACATTAATGGATCAAAGAAATTCATCCAACATAGCAAAAGAGGCAATGCGAAATAAAAGGCAGAATCTGTCAAAAACAGAACAGTCCGTAAAGATGGATTTTATTGAGGCACCATACTTGCTCAAATGAAAATTCCCAAATTGAATGAAAGTTGCGTAAATATCTGAGGATCACTCACGTAAATTGGCTTAATTTTCTGAGTTACCTACAGAGAATTAGGCCCAGATTCGTGACAGCAAAGAAATCTGTTTCTGCGCAGTAATCCAAATCTAGTATTCACTTTACTATCAAAGACTTTACTTGGCACAACAAAACAAAAAACTAAGATAAGGAGAGGTTGCTACAGTAGTAAACAACTTCCAAGACTCAAATATAAAAATAAAATACTGTAGTAAAAACATGGGTTGTCTCCCATAAGCGCTTTTCTTTAACGCCTTTCAGCTAGGCGCAGAAAGTGTATATCAAGTAACATCAAGAGATGAAGCATCAACATCATAATTTGTTCTAATAATAGAATCATAAGGTAACTTCATTCTCTTTCTAGAGGGAAGTGTTCCATACCTTTCTTGAGAGGAAATTGATATTTAATATTACCTTCCTTCATATCAATGGTAGCACCAACGGTTCGAAGAAAAGGTCTTCCCAATATAATGGGGCAAGATGCATTGCATTCAATATCCAAGACAACAAAATCAACGGGGGAGTGGTGTTTTGGCACCCGGGAGCATATGCTCCCGGTTTTTAAATTTTATTTTAAATACATTTTCAAAATGTAGAAAATTTCAGACATAAAATTTAGTAGATACATCTCGAAGTTCTACACGTTTACAAATTGGTCTCACGGAAAACTGACATTTTTACTGTCGCGTGTAAAAAAGACAAATTTTGGTGCAAAAAAGGCAGTGTACGTGACGTTTTTTTGTCTTTTTCACACAAGTCATAAAAAATGTTGGTTTTTTGCAAAACTTGATGTACGTACGTAGAATGTCGAAACATAAGCGCGGAAATTTTTGTTCAATTTTTTTTGACATTTCAAAATGTTTTTCCGGAGGCAGGAGCATATGCTCCCATGTGCCGAATTGAATTTCTGAATCAACGGGGACAAGGTTATTGTTAACCATAATATGAACATTATCAACTCTCCCCAAAGGTTTCTTTATAGCATTATAAACAAGATTAACATCCAAATAACAATTCTTCAATGGTGGCAAGTCAAGCATATCATAGACTTTCTTAGGCATAACAGAAATACTTGCACCAAGATCACATAAAGCATTACAATCAAAATCATTGATCCTCATTTTAATGATGGGCTCCCAACCATCCTCTAGCTTTCTAGGAATAGAAGTTTCAAGTTTTACTTTCTCTTCTCTAGCTTTTATGAGAGCATTTGTAATATGTTTTGTGAAAAGCCAAGTTTACAGCGCTAGCATTGGGACTCTTAGCAAGTTTTTGTAAGAACTTTATAACTTCAGAGATGTGGCAATCATCAAAATCTAAATCATTACAATCTAAAGCAATGGGATTATCATCCCCAAGGTTGAAAAAAATTTCAGCAGTTTTATCACGAGCGGTTTCAGCAGTTTTAGCGGTTTCAGGTAATTTTGCGCGTTTTGCACTAGGAGTAGAAACATTGCCAACACCAATTATTTTACCATTAATAGTAGGAGGTGCAGCAACATGTGAATCATTAGCATTGCTAGTGGTGGTAATAGTCCAAACTTTAGCTACATTTTTCTCTTTAGCTAGTTTTTCATTTTCTTCTCTATCCCACCTAGCACGCAGTTCAGCCATTAATCTTATATTCTCATTAATTCTAACTTGGATGGCGTTTGCTGTAGTAACAATTTTATTTTCAATATCCTCAGGTTTAGCAGCCATTTTATTAATTAAAGAAGATTGTGACGCAGACATGTATGAGATTCGGTTTTCGGCATTTGCAAGTTTAGTTTGCAACCCAGAAATCTCCATATTCAGATTTTCAAGTTGATTTCCTATATTCTTCAACAAGGTAGATTGTTCATTCATAGTTTTAGTAAACAATTTATTTTGCTCGTATTGTGATTGCATAAAGCTCTTAGTGGATCTTTCAATTTCTAACATCTTTTCCTCATTAGGTGAAACATATCTACCATAAGAGTTACCATTAGCAGGATATGACCTAGAATTTTGAGCAACCAATGAAGCTAACGGAACATTATTAGAATCAACATTAGTCCTACCATTCACAAGCATAGACATAATAGCATCAATCTTATCACTCAAGGAAGAGGTTTCTTCAACAGAATTTACCTTCTTACCTTGTGGAGCTCTTTCCGTGTGCCATTCAGAGTAATTAATCATCATATTATCAAGAAGCTTTGTAGCCGCCCCCAAGGTGATGGACATAAAGGTACCTCCAGCAGCTGAATCCAATAAATTCCGCGAAGAAAAATTTAGTCCTGCATAGAAGGTTTGGATAATCATCCAAGTAGTCGAGTCCATGGGTTGGGCAATTTTTAACCAAAGATTTCATTCTTTCCCAAGCTTGAGCAACATGTTCATTATCCAATTGTTTAAAATTCATTATGCTACTCCTGAAAGATATAATTTTAGCAAGGGGATAATATCTACCAATAAAAGCATCCTTGCATTTAGTCCATGAATCAATACTATTCTTAGGCAAGAGATAGCAACCAATCTTTAGCTCTTCCTCTTAAGGAGAAAGGAAACAATTTTAATTTTATAATGTCACCATCTACATCCTTATACTTTTGCATTTCACATAGTTCAACAAAATTATTGAAATGGGCAGCAGCATCATCAGAACTAACACCATAAAATTTCTCTCTCATAACAAGATTGAGTAAAGCAGGTTTAATTTCAAAGAATTCTGCTGTAGTAGCAGGTGGAGCAATAGGTGTGCATAAGAAATCATTATTGTTTGTGGTTGTGAAGTCACACAACTTAGTATTTTCAGGGGTGGCCATTTTAGCAGTAGTAAATAAAGCAAACTAGATAAAGTAAATGCAAGTAACTAATTTTTTTGTGTTTTTGATATAACGAACAAGATAGCAAATAAAGTAAAGCTAGCAACTAATTTTTTTTGTGTTTTGATATAATGCAGCAAACAAAGTAGTAAATAAAATAAAGCAAGACAAAAACAAAGTAAAGAGATTGGGAAGTGGAGACTCCCCTTGCAGCGTGTCTTGATCACCTCGGCAACGGCGCCAGAAAAAGAGCTTGATGCGTGCAATTAACACACGTCCGTTGGGAACCCCAAGAGGAAGGTGTGATGCAGACAGTAGCAAGTGTTCCCTCAGAAAGAAACCAAGGTTTATCGAACCAGGAGGAGCCAAGAAGCACGTTGAAGGTTGATGGTGGCGGAATGTAATGCGGCGCAACACCAGGGATTCCGGCGCCAACGTGGAACCTGCACAACACAACCAAAGTACTTTGCCCCAACGAAACGGTGAGGTTGTCAATCTCACCGGCTTGCTGTAACAAAGGATTAACCGTATTGTGTGGAAGATGATTGTTTGCAAGAAAACGAGTAAAACAAGTATTGCAGCAGATTTGTATTTCAAGTATAAAAGAATGGACCGGGGTCCACGAGTTCACTAGAGGTGTCTCTCCCATAAGATAAAAGCATGTTGGGTGAACAAATTACAGTCCGGCAATTGACAAATAGAGAGGGCATAACAATGCACATACATGTCATGATAAATATAGTGAGATTTAATTGGGCATTACGACAAAGTACATAGACCGCCATCCGACATGCATCTATGCCTAAAAAGTCCACCTTCGGGTTATCGTCCGAACCCCTTCTAGTATTAAGTTGCAAAACAACAGGACAATTGCATTAAGTATGGTGCGTAATGTAATCAATAACTACATCCTTAGACATAGCATCAATGTTTTATCCCTAGTGGCAACAACACATCCACAACCTTAGAACCTTCCGCACTCGTCCCGGATTCAATGGAGGCATGAACCCACTATCGAGCATAAATACTCCCTCTTGGAGTTAAAAGCAAAAACTTGGCCGAGCCTCTACTAGTAACGGAGAGCATGCAAGATCATAAACAACACATAGGTAATAACTTGATAATTATCATAACATAGTATTCTCTATCCATCGGATCCCGACAAACACAACATATAGTATTACAGATAGATGATCTTGATCATGTTAGGAAGCTCACAAGATCCAACAATGAAGCACAATGAGGAGAAGACAACCATCTAGCTACTGCTATGGACCCATAGTCCAGGGGTGAACTACTCACTCATCACTCCGGAGGCGACCATGGCGGTGAAGAGTCCTCCGGGAGATGAATCCCCTCTCCGGCGGGGTGCCGGAGGAGATCTCCGGAATCCCCCGAGATGGGATTGGCGGCGGCGGCGTCTCAGTAAGGTTTTCCGTATCGTGGCTCTCGGTACTGGGGGTTTCGCGACGGAGGCTTTAAGTAGGCGGAAAGGCAACGCGGGGGGCCACACGAGGGCCCCACACGCCGGGGCCGGCGCGGCCAAGACCTAGGCCGCGCCGCCCTAGTGTGGCGGCGCCTCGTGGCCCCACTTCGACTCCCCTTCGGTCTTCTGGAAGCGTCGTGGCAAAATAGGACCCTGGGCGTTGATTTCGTCCAATTCCGAGAATATTTCGTTACTAGGATTTCTGAAACCAAAAACAGCAGAAAACAGACAAACTGGCTCTTCGGCATCTTGTTAATAGGTTAGTTCCAGAAAATGCACGAATATGACATAAAGTGTGCATAAAACATGTAGATATCATCAATAATGTGGCATGGAACATAAGAAATTATCGATACGTCGGAGACGTATCAGACATGTGCATACAATTTGTAGATACAATCTAAGCAAGAATTATAGAGCCTAGATCTAAGATCTCATGTCACTCGTGCACTAGTGACAAGCATTAAACATAACAATATTGCAGCAACAAATACTTCACAAACTTATAAGATATACTGAACATAATGATCAATCCATCGGATCCCAACAAACACAACACCGATTACATCATATGGATCGCAATCATGTAAGGCAGCTCATGAGATCATTGTATTGAAGCACATGGGAGAGAGTACCATCTAGCTACAGCCAAGAACCCATAGTCCCTGTGGGAACTACTCACAAACCATCATGGATCGAAGTGGAAGCAGTGGAGTCGATGGCGATGGCTCTGGGGGCACTTCCCCGTCCCGGCAGGGTGCCGGAACAGAGACTTGTATCCCCCGAAACTTGGTTTTGGCGATGACGGCGGCTAAAGAACTTTTCGTGGACGGAGGGTGATTCGTTGCGGAGTTTTTAGGTCAGAGGGGTCTTATAGGCGATGAGGCGACGCGAGGGGGCGCACGAGGCCACCATATCACCCCCAGCCGCGGGCCAGGGCTGGCCGCGCCTGGGACTGGTATGGGAAGCCTGTAGCCCCCTCCGGCTCTCCTTCTGGCTCCCGAGGTCTTCTGGTATATTAGAATTTCTGTGATTTTTCCAGAATTTTCCGAGCACTTCCATTTTTGGACATTTTCTGCAATAAACAGACATAATAAATAGAAACTGGCACTATGGCACTTGTTAATAGGTTAGTCCAATAAATGTCATAAAATGATGCAAAGTGCACATAAAACATAGAGGAATTGGTGTAAAACAAGCATGGAACATCAAAAATTATAGATACGTTTGCAACGTATCACCAGCAGCTATGGCTGCTCAACCTTCAACAGCTTCTTCTCTATATATCGAAAGGGAACGAGATTCCTTCGGCAGCTGCTGCTGCAGTTTCTCCCTCTTCCACCGAGAAACCTGTAAGTGTTTCAACTTTGGTTTTCCTTGATGATGATTCTGCTTCTATGAGCCCCCGAGTCTACATTCGACTGCTTGCAGTTGGGTGTGGACTTCACAAGATATATTGCTATTAACATGTGCTAATTTTGACTTTGTCTTCTTTTTCTTTTTATAGGGCATTCAGACGGTCATCACTATTTTGAAGGTTTTCACCTCCCAGTTCTGTCGCTCGAAGCCAATAATGTTCGACTTCAAGAGGAGGTAGAACCGACTTCTTCAAAGCTTGATAACGCAGTTAAAATGGCTGTCGCTGCCCATCAAAACGCAGATTCCTTGAAAAAAGGAACTTGACCAACTGAAGAAGAAGCTGAAGGAGGAGGAAAAGGAGAGGGCTGAAGCCGAAGCCCAATGGAAGGACAAGGAGGATCTTCTTTGCCAATCCTTTTTGGATTTGCTTGGTAATTTTTAATGTTTTATCCTTGAACCTTCTTTTACTTAAAATCATTGTGTGTCAACTTTCACTGCTTATCTTCTGCAGAGGCTGCCAATATTCCTGCTGGATCCAAGGGCAAGCTCCCAAATAATTCTTCTTCTGATACTATGACATGGAAATTGAGTCCGGCGACCTCATCCGAGCTCTTCTCCAGAAGAACAAGAGAGTTATGTCAAGGCTTCATGCCATGATCTTTCCGAAGGCCAATCAAGAGAAGTCACTGGAGCAGTTGACGGACACTTTTGTCGTTGACACTGAAGGCACCATCGAGGTATTCAAACGTACCTCGTGTACCTATGACGCTCTCCTTGATTTCCATCTTATGATGGGGCACGGCTTTAAAGCCGATATGGAGCTGATGACGAAAGAGCTACCAAAGGATCAAGATGGTCAAGCTGTCGACCTATGCCTTTTCAAAGTATCAACGCGCAAATGTGCACTGCAACTTCTCGAATTGGTATCGGCCAACAAATCTTCTGCTGGAAGAACTAGCCCAAGTTTATCGACACAGACTCAAGCGCCCTAAACTTTCCTTTGTCAAGTTTGTAATATTATCGTTTGGCTCAAACAATGCATTTTTAAGGCCTTTTGGTTTGTAATGAATCCCGTGCTGGCAATGTTGCCAGCTTTTCCTTGTTCAATTGTGATGTTCCTAGCTTTTGGATGCATGCTCCCGATGGGAGTGAACAACAATTGATATTGTATTTCCCTTGACACGCTTGATGATGTATTTTTGTAGGTGACTCATGTACCTTCTTTTGCCGAGGGTTCTTTGGCTAATGTCTCTGAAAATGATCGGCTTCAAGGCATGAAGGCCCGCATTCTCCAAATGGAAAAATATATGTGTGGTATCCATGCGATGGCTGGTATTATAAAGAAGAAGGGCGAGCTAGCTATTGATGCAGAATGATATGCACTGAGTGAATTGCAAAAGGCAACAAAAATCTTGAACTGTAGGTGCTTGTCTCTTCCTTTGTTTCTATGATGCAATCAACAATTTCTTTCTGATTTCATCTTTGTCATTGCTTTGGACAGTTATAGCTCTGAATTTATCGGAAGAGAACAAGCGAGTGAACGAACGTGTAGATGCCTTAACCAACCTGGCGCATTTTGATGAAGTCTTCTAGAAAAATTAGTCGAAGGCTGCTACTATCGCAAAGTTTCAAGATCGGGTGCAACAAGTGCACCGATTCTTTGACAAGTGTTATACTGGCTTGAAGATGATATGGAAGACGATGTTTCCACTGAATGAAATTCCTCCAACATTGTTAACTTTGATGTCGAAGTTTAGTAATGCCAGGAAGGTACATAAGTTAGTTCGCTGCCAACTTCTCGTAGGAGGCGAATCTGCTTTTGCCTTTGTGCTATCGAAACATCCTTCCTTGGACTTGATGGCTATTGCAAGTACTGATGGCGATGTAAGACGATTTTACCCTGCTGTGAAGGTCCCTGCTTTTATTGTAATTGACAGGCTGGAAGATAGCTCGAAAGTAGATGTCCCAGCAGAAATTCCATAAGAATAACTTTGATGATGTTTGTACTTTTATTGTAATGATAAGTTTATGCATCCGATATTTTTTGTAGCCGAATATTCGGGTGCATTATGTATAAATTTATTCATGTGTATGATGTAACTGTACTCAATCTTAAGTCTGTTGGAAACGTCATATTTGCCACTTTGGGCAAAATATTACTTCCTCATAATTTATCTTCAGGTGCCGGTGGCAAATATTTGTTGTCTAAGAAGCAAATCTTGATGCTCTTAGCCTTTTTTAGGCATCGGTATTGTGATGCTTTTGTACGAAACTTAACAGTGGCAAATACTTTGAGTGATCAGCTCATGTTGCGGTTTCGATGAACCCGTAATAATCGCAACTTTTCTTCAACCGATGATGTATGTGCTGCGTGTAGTTGACACGTCCGTTGGGAACCCCAAGAGGAAGGTGTGATGCGCACAGCAGTAAGTTTCCCTCAGTAAGAAACCAAGGTTATCGAACCAGTAGGAGTCAAGGAAGCACGTGAAGGTTGTTGGTGGCGGAGTGTAGTGCGGCGCAACACCAGGGATTCCGGCGCCAACGTGGAATCTACACAACACAATCAAAGTACTTTGCCCCAACGTAACAGTGAGGTTGTGAATCTCACCGGCTTGCTGTAAATAAAGGATTAGGTGTATTGTGTGGAAGATGATGATTGTTTGCGAAGAACAGTAAAGAACAATTGAAGTAGATTGTATTTCAGATGTAAAGAATTGGACCGGGGTCCACAGTTCACTAGTGGTGTCTCTCCCATAAGATAAACGCATGTTGGGTGAACAAATTACAGTTGGGCAATTGACAAATAGAGAAGGCATAACAATGCACATACATATATCATGATGAGTACTATGAGATTTAATCTGGGCATTACGACAAAGTACATAGACCGCTATCCAAGCATGCATCTATGCCTAAAAAGTCCACCTTCGAGGTTATCATCCGAACCCCTTCCAAGTATTAGGTTGCAAACAACAGACAGCTTGCATTAAGTATGGTGTGTAATGTAATCAACACAAATATCCTTAGACAAAGCATCGATGTTTTATCCCTAGTGGCAACAACGACATCCACAACCTTAGAATTTTCTCGTCACCGTCCCAGCATTCAATGGAGGCATGAACCCACTATCGAGCATAAATACTCCCTCTTGGAGTCACAAGTATCAACTTGGCCAGAGCCTCTACTAGCAACGGAGAGCACGCAAGAACATAACAACATATATGATAGATTGATAATCAACTTGACATAGTATTCAATATTCATCGGATCCCAACAAACACAACATGTAGGATTAGAAATAGATGATCTTGATCATGATAGGCAGCTCACAAGATCCAACATGATAGCACAATGAGGAGAAGACAACCATCTAGCTACTGCTATGGACCCATAGTCCAGGGTTGAACTACTCACACATCGATCCGGAGGCGGTCATGGCGATGAAGAGCCCTCGGGGAGATGATTCCCCTCTCCGGCAGGGTGCCGGAGGCGATCTCCTGAATCCCCCGAGATGGGATTGGCGGCGGCGGCGTCTCTGGAAGGTTTTCCGTATCGTGGCTCTCGGTACTGGGGTATTCGCGACGAAAGCTTTAAGTCGGCGGAAGGGTGGAGTCGGAGGAGTCACGGAGGCCCCACACGCTAGGGCCGCGCGGGCCCCCCTTGGGCCGCGCCGCCCTAGTGTGGCGGCGCCCCGTGGCCCCACTTCGTATCTCCCTCGGTCTTCTGGAAGCTTCGTGGAAAAATAAGACCCTGGGCGTTGATTTCGTCCAATTCCGAGAATATTTCCTTTGTAGGATTTCTGAAACCAAAAACAACAGAAAACAGCAACTGGCTCTTCGGCATCTCGTCAATAGGTTAGTACCGGAAAATGCATAATAATGACATATAATGTGTATAAAACATGTGAGTATCATCATAAAAGTAGCATGGAACATAAGAAATTATAGATACGTTTGGGACGTATCAAGCATCCCCAAGCTTAGTTCCTACTCGCCCTCGAGTAGGTAAACGATAACAAAGATAATTTCTAAAGTGACATGCTATCATAATCTTGATCATACTATTGTAAATCATATGAGATGAATGCAGCGATTCGAAGCAATGGTCAAGACAATGAGTAAACAAATGAATCATATAGCAAAGACTTTTCATGAATAGTACTTTCAAGACAAGCATCAATAAGACTTGCATAAGAGTTACTCATAAAGCAATAGATTCTTAGTAAAGGCATTGAAGTAACACAAAAGAAGATATAAGTTTCAGCGGTTGCTTGCAACTTCAACATATTTATCTCATGGATAATTGTCAACACAAAGTAATATAACAAGTGCAATAAGTAAACATGTAAGAATCAATGCACACAGTTGATACAAGTGTTTGCTTCTAAGATAGAAGGAATAGGTAAACTGACTCAACAATAAAGTAGAAGATTGGCCCTTCGCAGAGGGAAGTATGGATTACTATATCTGTGCTAGAGCTTTTCATTTTGAAAACAAGAAACAATTTTGTCAACGGTAGTAATAAAGCATATGTGTTATGTATAAGACATCCTATAAGTTGCAAGCCTCATGCATAGTATACCAATAGTGCTCGCACCTTGTCCTAATTAGCTTGGATTAACATGGATTATCATAGCATAGCATATGTTTCAACCAAGTGTCACAAAGGGGTACCTCTATGTCGCTTGTACAAAGGTCTAAGGAGAAAGTTCGCATTGGATTTCTCGCTTTTGATTATTCTCAACTTAGACATCCATACCGGGACAACATAGACAACAGATAATGGACTCCTCTTTTAATGCATAGGCATTCAACAGTTAAAATTCTCATAAGAGATTGAGGATTATTTGTCCAAACTGACACTTCCACCATGGATCATGGCTTTAGTTAGCGGCCCAATGTTCTTCTCTAACAATATGCATACTCAAACCATTTGATCATGAAAATCGCCCTTACTTCAGAAAAGACGAACATGCATAGCAACTCACATGATATTCAACAAAAGTAAAAGTTGATGGCGTCCCCAGAAGCATGGTTACCGCTCAACAAGCAACTTATTAAGAAATAAGACACATAAGTACATATTCTTCACCACAATAGTTTTTAAGGCTATTTTCCCATGAGCTATATATTGCAATGACAAGGAATGAAGTTTTAAAGGTAGCACTCAAGTAATTTACTTTGGAATGGCGGAGAAATACCATGTAGTAGGTAGGTATGGTGGACGCAAATGGCATAGTATTTGGCTCAAGGATTTGGATGCATGAGAAGAATTCCTCTCAATACAAGGCTAGGCTAGCAAGGTTGTTTGAAGCAAACTCAAGTATAAAACGGTGCAGCAAGACTCACATATGAACATATTGTAAGCATTATAAGACTTTATATCGTCTCCTTGTTGTTCAAACACCTTAACCGAGAAAATATCTAGACTCTAGAGATCAATCATGCAAACCAAATTTTAACAAGCTCTATGTAGTTCTTCATTAATAGGTACAAAGTACATGATGCAAGAGCTTAAACATGATCTATATGAGCACAACAATTGCCAAGTATCAGATTATTCAAGACATTATACCATTTAACACATGCAGCATTTTCCGTTTCCAACCATATAACAATGAATGAAGTAGTTCAACTTTCGCAATGAACATTAAAAGTAAAGCTAAGAACATATGTGTTCATACGAAACAGCGGAGCGTGTCTCTCTCCCAAATAAAGAATGGTAGGATCCGATTTTATTCAAACAAAAACAAAAACAAAAACAAACAGACGCTCCAAGTAAAGCACATAAGATGTGACGGAATAAAAATATAGTTTCACTAGAGGTGACCTGATAAGTTGTCGATGAAGAAGGGATGCCTTGGGCATCCCCAAGCTTAGATGCTTGAGTCTTCTTAAAATATGCAGGGATGAACCACGGGGACATCCCCAAGCTTAGACTTTTCACTCTTCTTGATCATATTGCATCATCCTCCTCTCTTGACCCTTGAAAACTTCCTCCACACCAAACTCAAAACAATCTCATTAGAGGGTTAGTGCATAATTGAAAATTATATTCAGAGGTGGCATAATCATTCTTAACACTTCTGGACATTGCACAAAGCTACTGAAAGTTAATGGAACAAAGAAATCCATCAAACATAGCAAAACAGGCAATGCGAAATAAAAGGCAGAATCTGTCAAAACAGAACAGTCCGTAAAGATGAATTTTTTAGAGGCACCAGACTTGCTCAGATGAAAATGTCCAAATTTAATAAAAGTTGTGTACATATCTGAGGATCACGCACGTAAATTGGCAGATTTTTCTGAGTTACCTACAGAGAATCCTACTCAAATTCGTGACAGCAAGAAATCTGTTCCTGCGCAGTAATCCAAATCTAGTATTGACTTTACTATCAAAGACTTTACTTGGCACAACAATGCAATAAAATAAAGATAAGGAGAGGTTGCTACAGTAGTAACAACTTCCAAGACTCAAATATAAAATAAAGTGCAGAAGTAAAATAATGGGTTGTCTCCCATAAGCGCTTTTCTTTAACGCCTTTCAGCTAGGCGCAGAAAGTGTGTATCAAGTATTGTCAAGAGATGAGGTATCAACATCATAATTTGTTCTAATAATAGAATCATAAGGTAACTTAATTCTCTTTCTAGGGAAGTGTTCCATACCTTTCTTGAGAGGAAATTGATATTTAATATTACCTTCCTTCATATCAATGGTAGCACCAACAGTTCGAAGAAAAGGTCTTCCCAATATAATGGGACAAGATGCATTGCATTCAATATCCAAGACAACAAAATCAACGGGGACAAGATTATTGTTAACCATAATGCGAACATTATCAATCCTCCCCAAAGGTTTCTTTATAGCATTATCAAGCAAGATTAACATCCAAATAACAATTTTTCAATGGTGGCAAGTCAAGCGTATCATAGATTTTCTTAGGCATAACGAAATACTTGCACCAAGATCACATAAAGCATTACAATCAAAATCATTGACCCTTATCTTAATGATGGGCTCCCAACCATCTTCTAACTTCCTAGGAATAGAAGTTTCAAGTTTTAGTTTCTCCTCTCTAGCTTTTATGAGAGCATTTGTAATATGTTTTGCAAAGGCCAAATTTATAGCACTAGCATTGGGACTTTTAGCAAGTTTTTGTAAGAACTTTATAACTTCAGATATGTGACAATAATCAAAATCTAAACCATTATGATCTACAGCAATGGGATCATTGTCCCCAATATTTTGAAAAATTTCAGCAGTTTTTATCACAAACAAGTTTCAAGCAGTTTTAGCAGCTTCGGGCAATTTTGCACGCTTTGCACTAGGAGTAGAAACATTGCCAACACCAATTATTTTACCATTGATAGTAGGGGGTGTAGCAACATGTGAAGCATTATCATTACTAGTGGTGGTAATAGTCCAAACTTTAGCTACATTATTCTCTTTAGCAAGTTTTTCGTTTTCTTCTGTTTCCCACCTAGCATGCAATTCAGCCATCAATCTAATATTCTCATTAATTCGAACTTGGATGGCATTTTCTGTAGTAACAATTTTATTATCATTATCCTTATTAGGCATAACTTTTAATTTTAAAAGATCAACATCAGAGGCAAGATTATCAACCTTAGAAGCAAGAATATCAATTTTATCAAGCTTTTCCTCAACAGATTTGTTAAAAGCAGTTTGTGTACTAATAAATTCTTTAAACATGGCTTCAAGACCAGGGGGTACACTCCTATTATTGTTGTAAGAATTCCCATAAGAATTACCATAACTATTACCATTAGCAGAAGGATATGGCCTATAGTTGTTACCAGAATTATTCCTATAAGGCTTGTTGTTGAAATTATTACTTTTAATGAAGTTCACATCAACATGTTCTTCTTGGGCAACCAATGAAGCTAAAGGAACATTATTAGGATCAACATTAGATCTACCATTCACAAGCATAGACATAATAGCATCAATCTTATCACTCAAGGAGGAGGTTTCTTCAACAGAATTTACCTTCTTACCTTGTGGAGCTCTTTCCGTGTGCCATTCAGAGTAATTTGTCATCATATCATCAAGAAGCTTTGTTGCCGCCCCCAAAGTGATGGACATAAAGGTACCTCCAACAGCTGAATCCAATAGGTTCCGCGAAGAAAAATTCAATCCTGCATAAAAGGTTTGGATGATCATCCAAGTAGTTAGTCCATGGGTAGGGCAATTCTTCACCAAAGATTTCATTCTCTCCCATGCTTGAGCAACATGTTCATTATCTAATTGCTTAAAGTTCATTATGCTACTTCTCAAAGATATAATTTTAGCGGGAGGATAATATCTACCAATAAAAGCATCTTTACATTTAGTCCATGAATCAATACTATTTCTAGGCAGAGATAGCAACCAATCTTTAGCTCTTCCTCTTAAGGAGAAAGGAAACAATTTTAATTTTATAATGTCACCATCTACATCCTTATACTTTTGCATTTCACATAGTTCAACAAAATTATTAAGATGGGCAGCAGCATCATCAGAACTAACACCAGAAAATTGCTCTCTCATAACAAGATTTAGTAAAGCAGGTTTAACTTCAAAGAATTCTGCTGTAGTAGCAGGTGGAGCAATACGTGTGCATAAGAAATCATTATTATTTGTGCTAGTGAAGTCACACAACTTAGTATTCTCAGCAGTACCCATTTTAGTAGTAGTAAATAAAGCAAACTAAATAAAGTAAATGCAAGTAACTAATTTTTTTGTGTTTTCAATATAGAGAACAAGACAGTAAATAAAGTAAAGCTAGCAACTAATTTTTTTTGTGTTTTTGATATAAGAGCAAACAAAGCAGTAAATAAAGTAAAACAAAGCAAGACAAAAACAAAGTAAAGAGATTGGATGTGGGAGACTCCCCTTGCAGCGTGTCTTGATCTCCCCGACAACGACGCCAGAAATTTACTTGATGCGTGTAGTTGACACGTCCGTTGGGAACCCCTAGAGGAAGGTGTGATGCGCACAGCAGTAAGTTTCCCTCAGTAAGAAACCAAGGTTATCGAACCAGTAGGAGTCAAGGAAGCACGTGAAGGTTGTTGGTGGCGGAGTGTAGTGCGGCGCAACACCAGGGATTCCGGCGCCAACATGGAACCTGCACAACACAATCAAAGTAGTTTGCCCCAACGTAACAGTGAGGTTGTGAATCTCACCGGCTTGCTGTAAACAAAGGATTAGGTGTATTGTGTGGAAGATGATGATTGTTTGCGAAGAACAGTAAAGAACAATTGCAGTAGATTGTATTTCAGATGTAAAGAATTGGACTGGGGTCCACAGTTCACTAGTGGTGTCTCTCCCATAAGATAAACGCATGTTGGGTG
>NC_061510.1:133609065-133634867 GCF_022539505.1 Lolium rigidum | reverse complement strand
CACCAGAGAGAAAGAGCTCTCCGGCGGGCAGGAATCCGCCGGGAAATTCCCTCCCGGAGGGGGAAATCGACGCCATCGTCACCGCCATCGAGCTGGACATCATCTCCATCACCATCACCATCATCTTCATCATCATCACCGCCATCTCCACCGCAGCACCTCGTCACCGCTGTAGCAGTTTGGGTTTGATCTTGATTGTTTGATAGGGGAAACTCTCCCGGTGTTGATTTCTACTTGTTATTGATGCTATTGAGTGAAACCATTGAACCAAGGTTTATGTTCAGATTGTTATTCATCATCATATCACCTCTGATCATGTTCCATATGATGTCTCGTGAGTAGTTCGTTTAGTTCTTGAGGACATGGGTGAAGTCTAAATGTTAGTAGTGAATTATGGTTGAGTAATATTCAATGTTATGATATTTAAGTTGTGGTGTCATTCTTCTAGTGGTGTCGTGTGAACGTCGACTACACGATACTTCACCATTTATGGGCCTAGGGGAATGCATCTTGTACTCGTTTGCCAATTGCGGGGTTGCCGGAGTGACGAAACCTAAGCCCCCGTTGGTATATCGATGCGGGAGGGATCGCAGGATCTCGCAGTTTAAGGCTCGTGGTTAGATTTATCTTAATTACTTTCTTGTAGTTGCGGATGCTTGCAAGGGGTATAATCAGAAGTATGTATTAGTCCTAGGAAGGGCGGTACATTAGCATAGGTTCACCCACACAACACTTATCAAAACAATGAAGATTAATCAGCTGTATGTAGCGAAAGCACTAGACTAAAATCCCGTGTGTCCTCAAGAACGTTTGGTCATTATAAGTAAACAAACCGGCTTGTCCTTTGTGCTAAAAAGGATTGGGCCACTCGCTGAAATTATTTCTCTCGCATTTTACTTACTTGTACTTTATTCATCTGTTACATCAAAACCCCCTGAATACTTGTCTGTGAGCATTTACAGTGAATCCTTCATCGAAACTGCTTGTCAACACCTTCTGCTCCTCGTTGGGTTCGACACTCTTATTTATCGAAAGTACTACGATACACCCCCTATACTTGTGGGTCATCACCTCCCCGACCACCGCCGTGGCCACCATCGTCTTCAACATCCTCGACATGCCCAACCCACGCGAGGAATCGAGCTGGAAGGCCCCGGAGCGTCTCCGACGAGCTCATCTCTCCGACGGCTGGCGACACCAAATCCGGCGATGCAAGCCTCCATCGACCTCGCCGTCACGCCCTACGTGCTCACGGTGAGCCCGCGCATCTCCTGAGCTTCCTCTTGCATCGAATCGTCGCCCGTAGCCTCCTAGCCACGTGTGCCCGTGTCCGCCGCCGTTCGGCCTCGCCGGCGAGCGAACTCCGGCGACCATTTTGGAGCGGCGCTGGTACCTTTGCATTCACCGCGGCGAGCTGATTCGGGTGACGTGAGTAATTCATCCGCGCGAGCCTCGAATCATCGGCGACGATCTCGTCTGGCCGCCGGCCAGCAACCTCCTCGCCACGGTGGCAATTTTGACTTGGTCAAAGCCCCGTGGCAGATGAGGTGGACACGACCCCACCAGTCATAGACTGTGGGTGTGTTCCATCCGGGTATCTTTAGTAATTAAGAATCCACTCAAAATCGAGAAATTTGTCCAAACTTTAGAAAATCATATCTAATTCAAATTTAATCGGAAAAATATGAATAAGATATCAAAATGTTCATAAAAATAAACACTATCAAATAAAATTGTAATCTGAAATTTTTATTTAAAATAAAAATTGAATTATTTAGTATTTGTTATTTAACCATTTTCCTTTATTGTAAATTCAAATCAAATTCAATAATTAGTAAAAGTTTTCAAAATAAATAAAAATCATTAAGTAAATAAAGGAAACAAGAAAACTAATTTTCATTTATCATTAACTTATTAAATCCTTATTAGGAGGATTTAAAATCCTAATTAATAATCGTCTTAATTATTAATTCTTTAAAAATCATAAAATGTCAAATTCAATATTATTTTTATTTCAAAGTTATTTATAACTTCAACCTTATAATGAAGTTATCAAACCAAGAACTATAGGGTAATTAGGAAACCCTAGTTCCATTATGAACAAAGTGATAACCTCATAATTTTATGTGGAACCCTAAAACCCTAATTCAATTATGAACCAAACCCTAACTCCACTATTTCATGTGAACCCTAACTTGCTAAACCCTAGATCATCACATGTGATCCTAATGTTCTATTTTCATCCATAGAATCATAATAGTAACAAAATACTTACCAAGTCCACATAAAATGTAGAGACCCTATCACTAAGAATTTAACACTCCATTTATGCATACCCATCAAACCTAGATAATCAAATAGGGTCAATTGAGTATAAACCGTAGTTCCTATCATCAAAAATTATCAACCTTAGTTATCCATAATTAGCATCACACCATTGTGATGAATTCCAATAGAAACTATGCCCATTGTTTCACCTCATAGACTCATACTCCACTAAACCCTACTCATGTTAGATACTTATGAACCATCATACCTAAGAGCCAACTATTCATTACTTAATGACCCAATAGCAAACCCTAGACAACCTCAACCTTAACTGAAGTACTTCTTATTATTTAAGAAGTATGTTCTTCAAAAGTTATTCTTTTGAAGTAAATAAGGAGTAGCCATCAAACCAGCCTAGTGGGACCTATAGCCAATAGCCAGCTATCACCAGCAAGGTGTACCAACCTTGATAGCAACTACTTATAATTAGTTACTCAAGATGCTTAGGCTTAACTCAACCCTACAAGTGCTAACTATGAATGAATCCAACATTATTGGAATCCATTTAATCCTTACCCTAGAAACTAGTGGGAACCCATAGTAAATCATAGAACTCCATAACCTTAACTATCATACTTGTTCTTTATTAAAGAACATGTTTTTCAAAAGTTATTCTTTTGAAGTAGATGATAAATAATCATTAACCATGCCGTATAGTATTAAAACCAACAACTGTTCATCACATGTTAAGATTATACCAAATACTATTGTTGTGTGTGATACGTCTCAAACGTATCTATAATTTCTTATGTTCCATGCTACTTTTATGATGATACTCACATGTTTTATACACATTATATGTCATTATTATGCATTTTCCGGCACTAACCTATTGACGAGATGCCGAGGAGCCAGTTGCTGTTTTCTGCTGTTTTTGGTTTCAGAAATCCTAGTAAGGAAATATTCTCGGAATTGGACGAAATCAACGCCCAGGGGCCTATTTTTACACGAAGCTTCCAGAAGACCGGAGGGGAGACGAAGTGGGGCCACGGGGCGCCGCCACACTAGGGCGGCGCGGCCTAGAGGGGGCTCGCGCGGCCCTAGCGTGTGGGGCCCCCGTGACTCTCCCGACTCCGCCCTTCCGCCTACTTAAAGCCTCCGTCGCGAAACCCCCAGTACCGAGAGCCACGATACGGAAAACCTTCCAGAGATGCCGCCGCCGCCAATCCCATCTCGGGGATTCAGGAGATCGCCTCCGGCACCCTGCCGGAGAGGGGAATCATCTCCCGGAGGTCTCTTCATCGCCATGATCGCCTCCGGATCGATGTGTGAGTAGTTCACCCCTGGACTATGGGTCCATAGCAGTAGCGAGATGGTCGTCTTCTCCCCATTGTGCTATCATGTTAGATCTTGTGAGCTGCCTATCATGATCAAGATCATGTATTTGTAATCCTTCATGTTGTGTTTGTTAGGATCCGATGAATATTGAATACTATGTCAAGTTGATTATCAATCTATCATATATGTTATTTATGTTCTTCCATGCTCTCCGTTGCTAGTAGAGGATCTGGCCAAGTTGATACTTCTGACTCCAAGAGGGAGTATTTATGCTCGATAGTGGGTTCATGCCTCCATTAAATGCGGGACGATGACGAGAAAGTTCTAAGGTTGTGGATGTGCTTGTTGCCACTAGGGATAAAACATCGATGCTTTGTCTAAGGATATTTGTGTTGATTACATTACGCACCATACTTAATGCAATTGTCCGTTGTTTACAACTTAATACCGGAGGGGTTCGGATGATAACCCGAAGGTGGACTTTTTAGGCATAGATGCATGCTTGGATAGCGGTCTATGTACTTTGTCGTAATGCCCCGATTGAATCTCATAGTACTCATCATGGTATATGTATGTGCATTGTTATGCCTTATTTATTTGTCAATTGCCCAACCGTAATTTGTTCACCCAACATCTCGCTATCTTATGGGAGAGACACCGCTAGTGAACTGTGGACCCCGGTCCTATTCTTTACATCTGAAATACAATCTGCTGCAATTTTTCTTTACTGTTCTTCGCAAACAATCATCATCATCCACACTATACATCTAATCCTTTGTTTACAGTAAGCCGGTGAGATTGAAAACCTCGCTGTTACGTTGGGGCAAAGTTCTGTGATTGTGTTGTGCAGGTTCCACGTTGGCGCCGGAATCCCTGGTGTTGCGCCGCACTACACTCCTCCGCCATCAACCTTCAACGTGCTTCTTGGCTCCTACTGGTTCGATAACCTTGGTTTCTTACTGAGGGAAAACTTGCTGCTGTGCGCATCACACCTTCCTCTTGGGGTTCCCAACGGACGTGTCAACTACACGCCATCAAGCATTTTTTTCTGGCGCCGTTGCCGGGGTCAATCTCATCAACACAAGTAAACTCCCACGGCAACTGCCAGCATTTTTTCTGGCGCCGTTGCCGGGGAGATCAAGACACGCTGCAAGGGGAGTCTCCACTTCCAATCTCTTTACTTTGTTTTTGTCTTGCTTTATTTTATTTACTACTTTGTTTGCTGCACTAAAACAAAACACAAAAAAATTAGTTGCTACTTTACTTTATTTACTGCTTTGTTTGCTTCTTATATCAAAAAACAAAAAAATTAGTTGCTAGTTTTACTTTATTTACTGTCTTGTTCTCTATATTAAAAACACAAAAAAATTAATTACTTGCATTTACTTTATTTAGTTTTCTTTATTTACTACTGCTAAAATGAATACTCCTGAGAACACTAATTTGTGTGATTTCACTAGTTAGGCTTAATGGAAAACAACAAAAATATTAGAGATCTTTATAGTATTTATCTTGACTTAGGACATGAGGTGTTTGAAGAGAAAATTAAAAAACCTATGGAACTTTATATGCATGATAATGCCAATGTCATTAGTATGAATGCTTTGAACACCATTGTTGCTAATGCTATGGAAGAATTTAAGCTTGGGGAAGCTGGCTTTGGTGAGCATGATATTTTTAGTCCCCCAAGCTTGGAGGAGAAAATTTACTTTGATGATACTTTACCTCCTATATATGATGATTACAATGATGACTACCATCCACCTACTATTGAGGAGAAAATTAATTATGATTATACTATACCTCCTATATTTGATGATTATGGTGATAATGATAGCTACCTTGTTGAATTTGCTCCCACTACAATTAATAAGAATGACTATGCTTATGTGGAGAGTAATGATACTTTTATGCATGTGAATAAGATTGCTTTATGTGATAGTTATATTGTTGAGTTTGTTCATGATGCCACTGAAAGTTATTATGAGAGAGGGAAACATGGTTATATGCATCTTAATAATATTAAGTTTCCCCTCTATATGCTGAAAATTTTGAAGTTACTTCTGTTTTATCTTCCTATGCTTGTCACTTTGTTCTTCATGAATTTATTTGTGTACAAGATTCCTTTCCATAGGAAATGGGTTAGGCTTAAATTTGTTCCATACTTGCTTTTTGATGCTCTCTTTTGCTTCAACTCTTATTTCTTGCGAGTGCATCATTAAAATTACTGAGCCCATCTTAATGGCTATAAAGAAAGCACTTCTTGGGATATAACCCATGTTTTATTTTACTTCTGCACTTTATTTTATATTTGAGTCTCGGAAGTTGTTTACTACTGTAGCAACCTCTCCTTATCTTTATTTTATTGCATTGTTGTGCCAAGTAAAGTCTTTGATAGTAAAGCCAATACTAGATTGGATTACTGCGCAGAAACAGATTTCTTGCTGTCACGAATTTGGGCAGTAGTCTCTGTAGAAAAATTAAAAAAATCTGCCAATTTACGTGCGTGATCCTCAGATATGTACGCAACTTTCATTAAATTTGGGCATTTTCATTTGAGCAAGTCTGGTACCTCAATAAAATCCGTCTTTACGAACTGTTCTGTTTTGACAGATTCTGCCTTTTATTTCGCATTGCCTCTTTTGCTATTTTGGATGAATTTCTTTGTTCCATTAATGTCCAGTAGCTTTGTGCAATGTCCAGAAGTGTTAAGAAGGATTATGTCACCTCTAAACATGTGAATTTTTATTATGCACTAACCCTCTAATGAGTTGTTTCGAGTTTGGTGTGGAGGAAGTTTTCAAGGGTCAAGAGAGGAGGATGATACAATATGATCAAGAAGAGTGAAAAGTCAAAGCTTGGGGATGCCCCCGTGGTTCATCCCTGCATATTTTAAGAAGACTCAAGCGTCAAAGCTTGGGGATGCCCAAGGCATCCCTTATTCATCGACAACTTATCAGGTTCCTCTAGTGAAACTATATTTTTATTCCGTCACATCTTATGTGCTTTACTTGGAGCGTATGTTTGCTTTTGTTTTTGTTTTTGTTTGAATAAATCGGATCCTAGCATTCTTTGTATGGAAGAGAGACACGCTCCGCTGTTTCGTATGAACACATATGTTCTTAGCTTTATCTTTAACTAGCGGTGTGGCCCGTGCATACTGCACGGCTAGACTTGTTTCACCAGCCTTAATGATTTTAGATCCACTTAGCACAGCTCTGATCTATCGCTTATAGTCTGAGATTGTATGTGACAAATGACTCATGTTTGTATGCTTAAAGCCATCATTCCTTCAACTTGTCTTTGTTCTACTCATGTCGACCCTTCGTTTTTTACTGTCGATCACTCGAGCCTATTCATGCTTATACATCTAAGGAACCAATTCAAGTTGATACATATACATATTTGCTGTGTTACGTTTGACATTGGCCATCTTTCAGCACAATTTGCATGCAAGACAAAGATGATGTATATATATAAAAATCCAACTTTATCTGACTGATCCTTGAGCCTTATGTTCGCATTATAAACAAAAATGATTTGATTAGTCCGCTTTCTTGGTCATGGAGCAATCGTAAAACTTCTATGCGAAGTGATTGCCCGTGTCTTAAATATCTGTCTGTTTTTGTTTAAAGGTATGGCCAAGCTCAGTCCGTCGTGCAAGCCTACATACATACAAAAATTGATATTTTACATATGTTCCAATACAACAGAGAAACAACAAACTGAGAAAATGAGCTAATCCTTACATGCAAAGTTGTTGCACCGAGAGAAATAGAGAGTGTACCTGGGGGCTTTGATCATCGAGGAGTGTCTGGGCCACTTGGTATCCAAGTAGAGCGGCTCCTACTCCTCACCGGAGACCTTATTGTCGTGCTCTTCCCGTCTTCCGCTGAATCGTCGCAGACCATGGCCTCCGTGGACTGGTTCTAGTGCAGGCGACGCGCCGTCATAGCCCGCAACTTCAAGTGGATCTGAATAGAATCATTGATATCTCGCCGCCGCATGCCATTGCAAACGCGTGGCTCTGTGGGTTTGGCCACGACACGACGTATATGGCGATTGTCTACTTTAACCGCTTCTCTTCTGCTCCTGGCTGGAGTCCTCCTTGTCATGCTCCTCCGCTGAATTGCTGTCAACCATGGCCTCCGTGCTCTGGTTCCTGTGCGGGCATCGCACCGTCAGGTGGATCTTTGAAGTGGTGGATCGAACAGTATATCCATATCAATTAGTTTGGCGATGGCGCATACCCCTGATTAAAGCATAAATATCGCCAGAGCACACACGTACATGGAGATTTGCCTATTTTCACAGTTTCTTTTGCCGATGATGCCTCGATGTCGATCGGTGATGTCTTTCATCTTCGGGACGGAAGTTGGCTTCACGTGCAAGGAGCAGTGGTGATCTTACCAAACGGCTGTGATGCTGTTGTTCTTGCCAATGACAATTTCTGCCTATTATTACTTGTACTTCAATATGTGCTGCCGCTCACCTACGGCTACCTATCAATCTTACTGCATCCATATATACAGGCATCCTCCCTTAATTAATCGTGTTGTCGCTTGGCATAGGGAGATCGATCAATCTAAGAACCTCCCGCCGATTCAAAGTACATCGTTCTTTAAATCAATCCGGAGAGAGAATCATTGAAGATGCTAGGGTGCATGGTGAGATGGGGATTGCGTCGTGAAGCTGGCCCAGCAGTGTCTCGCCCATGGCCTTGCTGAAGACGTACGTGCTGGTCCATCCGACAACCTCTTTTCATGTCTTTGCGCTCGTCTTGCGGTCACCGGAGATGTTGGAGTCGTCGCAGGCCGGCCTCATCATATAGCTTCTTGATGTAGGCACGTACCTTACCAACCGCTGAGCGTCGATTTCTAGGTAGTCGCCTTCGCTCGGCGTCTCCTTCCCTGCATGATGTGATTTTAAATAGGGCAGGCCAAACTTTTCGGTAGAGATAAGAGGTTTTGTTGAGATACGGGTGGATGAATCAGTTTTGTTATTTTTCCGTTGGTGTTCCTGTTACACATGGTGCATAATTATTTTTCTCAAGAGCCCGCGTACGTGCGCTTATGTGCCTGGTGCATCTATCTCCACTGTTGACACACCTTAATTTTAGCGTTATCTTGTTACTCCGGAAAGATCTCGTTGCCTATATCTACAGCTGTGAATGTCTATTCCTATCTCGTGTATCTCTTCTCATAAAATCTGAGACGTTCTTTTGTATTGCTCAATCCAAACCGTTGTACTCCGGAAAGATCACGTTGCCTATCTACAGCTGCGAATGTCTATTCCTATCTCATGTATCTCTTCTCATAAAATCTGAGACGTTCTTTTGTATTACTCAATCCAAACCGTTGGTTGTCTTCTGCTTTAATTATATAACTAGCAGGGTGACCCGCGCATTTGCGCGGCTAGCTTTGTTATGTATTTCTAATTTATGATTTCCACGTATATATTATATTAATTTTCTTTTGGTGTGTTTAGTTATGTTGATATTTATAATTATCGAAATCTGGTAATCAAAATGCCCCATGAAGTACATTCTCAGATAATATGATTTCATCCTTGATGAATTTAAATCTTTTGGTGAGGTGTAGTAGGTCCTTACTCTCATACGGAGTAATGATCTTGATTATTTATAATAAAAACACTTGGTGGTTGGGATCGTATATCACCATGCAAGACCAAAGACTTTCATATTAAACTGCGTTTTCAATTTTTCGGTAAATCTTATACATTTTATCGATTCTCTTCCACATGCTTTTGTATAGAATAATATGACACAAACTGATTTACGATAAAGTAATTATCCATGTAACTAATTAATATATAATTTCTATTGAACAATCCGTTCCATTCACTCTTGTTGGACTTCCTATGTGGAGTTCGTATGAAACCATATTGCCAATTTCATGGAGTTTTGTCCAACATCTCATATATATGATCTACTATATGGATAAAATGGCTTTTCCAATAAATATTAATAATAGAAGGTAAATAAATTGATAATTTAAGTTTTCAGGATTGACTATGGCGCCAGGAGTTGATCATGTCTTGCGATGGATTAATTTTTAAGTTGTTATCCGGCTAATTATTAAAATTCATTTTTCATTTTCCATGATTTAGTGCGCCTTTATTATATAATCTTTGCGAAGCTAATATTATTTAGAATATTTATGTTTTACCTAATTATATATGTTTTATATATTATTTGTCAAAGCTAGAGATGTTCGATTACATGATTTTTAAGAAGTCACCAACACACGTAAACAACAAAACAAACATATGTCCTTGAAATATTTTCTAAAAACACACAATTTTTTTATTTTCGGTTATCATATGCATGTATTTTTTTTTGTAGCATATTAGTTGATAAAATTTAGACTCTACATTTTCTTCAGCTAGCATTTACAGAGATGGAGTGTGTACCTTTGTCCATAAATGTAGCGCTCAGTTTGACCAAGTTGATCGCGTAGTCCACATCTTATAGTAGTTAGTCATCAGGCATTATATACATGCTATCAGATGTTCCAGTGGCCTAGCCAATAGACGATCATGCATATATTCCTCCACAAAATAGTTCCAACTATTATGTGATACCTGCCATCCATGCATCGTCCTTTGAGAAAACTACTAATCAGATTAAAATATAAACAATTTGGTTACCCGATTGGCAGTTGGTCCTCTTTTGGATGGATCAATCTTGTGCATGTTAAATCTGTCACGGATGTCCTCAGAAAAAAATCTATCATTGATGGAGCACACACACTTGATTTAGCTAGCGGGCCGGCCGAAAACTTGACACCGTCTCCAGGAGTCTGCCTGTATGGAACGCTCCCCCCATGGACACAGTTGGATCGTCTTCTAGGCTTGTATGCAGGCTTTGTCATGCATGTGTGTGGCATTGCCGCGGTAGGGGAAGCTCTCCCAGACCACCGTTAGCTCGTATTCTAGGCTTGCCTGCAGCAGGTCAACCATTGACATGCAGGCTTCACTTTAGTGCTCACCTGACATTGACGACAGCCCCAATCGGCTGCATGGCGTTGTCTTCTCTGATTACCTCATCCTTAATTATTACAGTAGATCGGCTCACTTCTTACTCTGAACTTTACTCTATTTTCCGTACGATGCATCCATGCTTCTGTGGTATAAGCGAACATTGATCAAATGTTTGTCTGCACAATGTGCACTGCATGTTAATTCAAGGAGAGGAAATGTCATATTCACATAGAGTAGATGGATTGAGTGGTCAGTTGGATGACATTGACCGATAGAATTGGATTCAGGCTTCACTTTAGTGCTCACCTGACATTGAGGACAGCCCCAATCGGCTGCATGGCGTTGTCTTCTCTGATTACCTCATCCTTAATTATTATAGTAGATCGGCTCACTTCTTACTCTGAACTTTACTCTATTTTCCGTACGATGCATCCATGCTTCTGTGGTATAAGCGAACATTGATCAAATGTTTGTCTGCACAATGTGCACTGCATGTTAATTCAAGGAGAGGAAATGTCATATTCACATAGAGTAGATGGATTGAGTGGTCAGTTGGATGACATTGACCGATAGAATTGGATTCCAATCTCGAGTCGACGCTCCTCAATCAGAAAATAATTAGTGCCCAAGCTCTAATTCTGCTGTTATACTTCTGCCGCCTGGAGCCGCGATCGATCCTAAGTTCCACTTGGTCTTTCGATGCCGCCGCACTGTCGCCTAGCGCCATGGCTGGCTCATCGCAGACCTTGCCAGCCGCAATTGATCCTAAGTTTCAATTGGCCTTTCGATGCCACCGCACTGTCGCCTAACGCCATGGCCGGCTCATCGAAGATCTTTCCGTAAACTCAGAAGCCTCGCTGCCGTCGGGGCGTCGCTCGGAATTCATCAGGGAATACATGTTTTTGCTGGCATCGGAAAACCAGACTGATCAACCATAGATGACGACTATCACATGCACAACTTGTAGGCGTGATTGCAGAACCCGCTGCCGAGGGTTGATCTAGCCAAAGGAATCTCTTAATCTCTAATCTATTTTTGTTGTCCACGTCTCTTGAAACCAGAAGGAGCCAAAACGTGCCCTTGCTTCTCTCCTAATCTCTCTTCTTCTAAACAGTTTTTATTGTGCACGTCTCTAGACAATCTGCCGGATTTTTTTTTTTCAACTTTAGTTCCGTACAAAATCTTACCCGTTCACCTTGAGACGCTAAATCCAGGCCATTAGTTGTCTTGTGTTTTAATTATATAATAGATAGATGTTCATTGCGAAAGTTGAACTACTTCATTCATTGTTATATGGTTGGAAACGGAAAATGCCGCATGTGTGGTAAATGGTCTAATGTCTTGAATAATGTGATATTTGGCAATTGTTGTGCTCATATAGATCTTGTTTAAGCTCTTGCATCATGTACCTTGTACTCATTAATGAATAACTACACAGAGCTTGTAAAATTTGGTTTGCATGATTGATCTCTAGAGTCTAGATATTTTCTGGTTGAGGTGTTTGAACAACAAGGAGACGATGTAAAGTCTTATAATAGCTACAATATGTTCATATGTGAGCTTTGATGCACCTTTTATACTTGAGTTTGCTTCAAACAACCTTGCTAGCCTAGCCTTGTATTGAGAGGAATTCTTCTCATGCATCCAAATCCTTGAGCCAACTACTATGCTATTTGTGTCCACCAAAACTACCTACCACATGGTATTTCTCCGCCATTCAAAAGTACATTACTTGAGTGATACCTTTAAAATTTTCATTCTTTACCTTTGCAATATATAGCTCATGGGACAAAATAGCCTTAAAAACTATCGTGGTGAAGAATATGTACTTATGTGTCTTATTTCTTAGTAAGTTGCTTGTTGAGCGGTAACCATGTTTTCTGGGGACGCCATCAACTCTTTTACCTTTGTTGAATATCATGTGAGTTGCTATGCATGTTCGTCTTGTCTGAAGTAAGGGCGGTTTTCACAAACAAATGGTTTGAGTATGCATAATGTTAGAGAAGAACATTGGGCCGCTAACTAAAGCCATGATTCATGGTGGAAGTTTCAGTATGGACAGCTAATCCTCAATCTCTTATGAGAATAATAACTGTTGTTGAATGCTTATGCATTAAAGAGGAGTCCATTATCTGTTGTATATGTTGTCCCGGTATGGATGTCTAAGTTGAGAATAATCAAAAGCGATAAATCCAATGCGAGCTTTCTCCTTAGACCTTTGTACAGGCAACATAGAGGTATCCCTTTGTGACACTTGGTTGAAACATATGCTATGCAATGATAATCCATGTTAACCCAAGCTAATTAGGATAAGGTGCGAGCACTATTAGTATACTATGCATGAGGCTTGCAACTTATAAGATGTCTTATACATAACTCATATGCTTTATTACTACCGTTGACAAAATTGTTTCTTGTTTTCAAAATGAAAAGCTCTAGCACAAATATAGTAATCCATGCTTCCCTCTGTGAAGGGCCATTCTTCTACTTTATTGTTGAGTCAGTTTGCCTATTCTTTCTATCTTAGAAGCAAACACTTGTATCAACTGTGTGCTTTGATTCTTACATGTTTACCTATTGCACTTGTTATATTACTTTGTGTTGACAATTATCCATGAGATATACATGTTGAAGTTGAAAGCAACCGCTGAAACTTTATCTTCCTTTATGTTGCTTCAATGCCTTTACTTTGAATTTATTGCTTTATGAGTAACTCTTATGCAAGTCTTATTGATGCTTGTCTTGAAAGTATTATTCATGAAAAGTCTTTGCTATATGATTCATTAGTTTACTCATTATCTTCATCATTGCTTCGAATCGCTGCATTCATCTCATATGCTTTACAATAGTATGATCAAGATTATGATAGCATGTCACTTCAGAAATTATCTTTGTTATCGTTTACCTACTCGAGGGCGAGTAGGAACTAAGCTCGGGGATGCTTGATATGTCTCAAACGTATCTATAATTTCTTATGTTCCATGCTACTTTTATGATGATACTCACATGTTTTATACACATTATATGTCATTATTATGCATTTTCCGGCACTAACCTATTGACGAGATGCCGAAGAGCCGAGTGGTTGTTTTACTGCTGTTTTTGGTTTCAGAAATCCTAGTAAGGAAATATTCTCGGAATTGGACGAAATCAACGCCCAGGGGCCTATTTTTACACGAAGCTTCCAGAAGACCGGAGGGGAGACGAAATGGGGCCACGGGGCGCCGCCACACTAGGGCGGCGCGGCCTAGAGGGGGCCCGCGCGGCCCTAGCGTGTGGGGCCCCCGTGACTCTCCCGACTCCGCTCTTCCGCCTACTTAAAGCCTCCGTCGCGAAACCCCCAGTACCGAGAGACACGATACGGAAAACCTTCCAGAGACGCCGCCGCCGCCAATCCCATCTCGGGGGATTCAGGAGATCGCCTCCGGCACCCTGCCGGAGAGGGGAATCATCTCCCGGAGGTCTCTTCATCGCCATGATCGCCTCCGGATCGATGTGTGAGTAGTTCACCCCTGGACTATGGGTCCATAGCAGTATCTAGATGGTCGTCTTCTCCCCATTGTGCTATCATGTTAGATCTTGTGAGCTGCCTATCATGATCAAGATCATCTATTTGTAATCCTTCATGTTGTGTTTGTTGGGATCCGATGAATATTGAATACTATGTCAAATTGATTATCAATCTATCATATATGTTATTTATGTTCTTGCATGCTCTCTCGTTGCTAGTAGAGGCTCGGCCAAGTTGATACTTGTGACTCCAAGAGGGAGTATTTATGCTCGATAGTGGGTTCATACCTCCATTAAATGCGGGACGAGTGACGAGAAAGTTCTAAGGTTGTGGATGTGCTGTTGCCACTAGGGATAAAACATCGATGATTTGTCTAAGGATATTTGTGTTGATTACATTACGCACCATACTTAATGCAATTGTCACGTTGTTTACAACTTAATGCTGGAGGGGTTCGGATGATAACTCTGAAGATGGACTTTTTAGGCATAGATGCATGTTGGATAGCAGTCTATGTACTTTGTCGTAATGCCACTGATTAAATCTCATAGTACTCATCATGATATATGTATGTGCATTGTTATGCCTTCTTTATTTGTCAATTGCCCAAGCTGTAATTTGTTCACCCAACATCTGCTATCTTATGGGAGAGACACCGCTAGTGAGCTGTGGACCCCGGTCCTATTCTTTACATCCGAAATACAATCTGTTGCAATTGTTCTTTCTTGTTCTTCGCAAACAATCATCATCATCCACACTATACATCTAATCCTTTGTTTACGGCAAGCCGGTGAGATTGACAACCTCGTCTGTTACGTTGGGGCAAAGTTCTGTGATTGTGTTGTGCGGGTTCCACGTTGGCGCCGGAATCCCCGGTGTTGCGCTGCGAGTACACTCCTCCGCCATCAACCTTCAACGTGCTTCTTGGCTCCTACTGGTTCGATAACCTTGGTTTCTTACTGAGGGAAAACTTGCTGCTGTGCGCATCACACCTTCCTCTTGGGGTTCCCAACGGACGTGTCAACTACGCGCCATCAGTGTGCTAGTAATATTATTGTTATGATATATTGCACCACTTGCTTATGATACTAACATAACCAAACCCTAATAAGAACCTTGTTTGTGGAATCACTCTAGAAGTGCAACACACCCTAAACCAAATATTACAATTCACTAATCCTAAATCATTGGGTTAGGTCATGCTTAGAGCGATTCAATCTCATACTTATGCATTATTGCATCCTTGACAATCTTTTAAACATCGTCCTTACCGGACGATGATGCTATTTCAGAATTTGGAGTTATTGCGTATCGAAAACCTTGCCTGCATAATCTTGCAGTCAAGAAAGGCAAGTTCATCGCTTGCTCATGTCATTTGAGTATTTTTACCAAATTACTTGCAAAGTACTATACTTATCACTCTTCCATGAAAAGCAAAAATATTAATTTCATAACTATGAATATGACTATTTGGTGGGCAATGGAACCATGTTATGAGTATGGTGGAGGTTCCATTGCAATGGGTTTGTATCCATATAGGATTAAACAACAAATGTCGTCAAGTGATTCTTGTGCCGTAAGACTCGTGTTAACCATAACATCTGGAGTGGGACGGAGTAGTCAATTGTACTTCTTCCTCTCGTACATCAACGGATGCGCTTACCGTAGTCACTTGAATCCTGAGGGACAAGCGGAGTGGTTGGGGAGCCCTAAGTCCCCACGGTAATGCGGTCTATGATGGGTTGCAACAACCGGCGAAGGTATCAAGGTCGTGATACCTGATAGTTGTCGAGGTCGGAAGGCATCCAAGTGATGTAGGCCGGCGAGGACCCAAGGTCGGAATTGCAACAAAGGGTGGGTGTGCGAGCTTGCGAAAGAGTATGATCTGGCTAGGATCTTATACCGGGCCTCACACCAAAGGAAGTGTGAACGGGGAAATTGCCTGGTTGGCACCAAGGTTAAGATCTCTTATGGGTAAAGCAACACACCTCTGCAGAGTGTAACAAATCGTGACCTGTCACTCCCTGTTCCGGGTTATGGAACTGCGAACGCTGCCGGAAAGGAACTCCATGAAGTTCTAGTAAACCGGTGAAGGCTGACGGACATAGTTCTTCCGAATAAAAGGAACCTTTTGAAGAAATGGTTATGAAAACCTGCATTGGTATTAGACTTTCTAGTCTAATGCTATAGCTAGTGCATTAAACACCTCTTTCATATAATGAACTTGTTGAGTACGCTCGTACTCATCCCACCCTTAAATCCCATGCTTAGATATGGCGGCATCGAAGGAGGATCTACCGTGCAACTCGAAGACCGAGGAGTCTAAAACTACTTCAAGGGGACAGGACCCTGTCAGAAGAGTCAAACACCACATCTACCATGGAGAAAACCTAGATTAAACAATAGAAGCGAACTAGCTCCCTAAACCTAGCTCCTATTTAGCTAGAATCTAGTCATAGCCTCTATAGCTAGTCAAATACTCTATAAATAGATTGTCGTAAGCCAAAGGTGATTTGCTTTGGTTGTCGCCAGGAAGGGCATATGCTGAAAGATTGCCCTAACAGAAACAATGGAGGAGGAAAGTCAGGAGGAGCTGGGAGTCATAATGGGAATTCCGGAGGAAACTGGAAGAACAAGAAGCCCTTCGGAAAGTTGAACTGTACCAGCCTGGAGCAGGTGATAAACTCGAAGAAAGCGGTCATAGGTACGCTTCAGATACTCACTCATCCTGGCAAAGTACTTTTTGATACTCGTGCAACGACATCGTTCATTTCTCAGCAATTCATCATCAAACATGGGATTAATTGCACTAAGTTAGAAACACCCATTATCATACTATCTGCGGGGGGAATGATATTAGTTACCCACGTTCAGCAAGAGAAGTTCATCATGATTCGTAGATGTGCGTTTAAAGCAGAACTGTTTGTTCTACCCATGAAGGACATAGATGTCATTCTTGGTATGAACTGGTGTTATCACCAGAATTTAACCGAGTCAGAGGTGGGCCGCAATCAAGATGGGCTTAAAGGAAGTATACATGGAGAATTATGTGAATCGGCCTGTTATGCTAAGTTGGGCTTCATTGCCCTTGTATCTGTAAAATATTAGATTGCATCTTAGTTTAGAAAGTAGAATCTTACTCGTGCACGGTTAGTGCACGCCCACATTAGAAAGTCCGCTGGACTATAAATATGTATCTAGGGTTTATGGAATAAACAACAACTCACGTTCAACCCCAAACAAACCAATCTCGGCGCATCGCCAACTCCTTCGTCTCGAGGGTTTCTATCGGGTAAGCGACATGCTGCCTAGATCGCATCTTGCGATCTAGGCAGCACAAGCCCCACGTTGTTCATGCGTTGCTTGTACTCGAAGCGCTTTTGATGGCGAGCAACGTAGTTATCATTAGATGTGTTAGGGTTAGCATTGTTCTTCGTTTAAGCATGCTTACGTAGTGCAACCCTTGCATATCTAGCCGCCCTCACGCCTATCTCAGGTGTGGGGGCGGCACCCCGCTTGATCATTATTTAGTAGATCCGATCCGTTACGATTGCTCCTTGTTCCGCAAGGATTAGTTTAATATCTGCAATAGTTAGGCCTTACAAAGGGGGAGGATCCAGTGGCACGTAGGGTGGCGTTCGCAAGTCCTAAACAGGATGTTCCGAGGATCAACTTCATGTTGGTTTTTAGGCCTTGTTTAGGATCGGCTTACGAGCACCGTGCGTGGCCGCGAGACCCAACCTGGAGTAGGATGATCCGATTATGCGGTGAAAACCCTAAATCGTCGTAGATCTAATTAGCTTTATCTTGATCAAGCAGGACCACCAAGTATTCGTGCACCCCGTACGAATCATGGGTGGATCGGCTCTTTGAGCCGATTCACGAGATAACCCGAGAGCCGATCGAGGCTCGTATTTAACGTTTACATGTATGCCCTGCAGGAAACTAAGCGAGGCATCCCCATCACCTTCCCGACCAGGTATAGGTCGGGTGGCACGCCCTTGCACTTCGCATCGCCACGTGTGACCGGAAGAGCATTGCGGGCCGTCGCTCGGAGGGGTCTCAGCCAGCCGCAGCTCTAGGCTCTTCCCGGCTCTACGGTGTTGACAAGGCCGCTGCCCGCCGGTGGGTTTTGGCAGATCAACACATTCCGGCACGCCCGGTGGGACCACAAAGCAAACGCGCCGAGTCACCTCGTTGGGCAGATCTTGAGGATTCAGAAGACGAGGGAGAAGTAGAAGAAGACAGGTACCACCGGCCAAGGTGGTGCCCTGACGGACTCAGCCGTTCCCAAAAGCGCAGGGTTCAGCGATTGCGCGGCCTGGAGGAAGCCGAAAGGTTGTACCTGCATACGCTAAGGAAGGCACGACCTGATCTGGCTGCAAAAGTTCAGCGAGCCCTGGATGAAGAGGGTCGTCCACGGAAAATGGAGTGGCGCCCTAAACAGAGGAAAGCCGATGATGAGACATCGGCTGGTACAAACATGGTACTCGTCTTGCCGACAGAGCTTAGTGCTCCACGACTCTACGGTGCACTCAAGGTGGACGACAGCAAGCGCATCAAGTCAGAGGTTGGGTTGGTTTTATCCAGCCTGACCAAGTAACAAGATTAAACCAATGAGCAAACCAAGCGAGGCTGATCCTTGTGGTCGGCCCCAAAAAGTTTATGAAGGGACATTACGGGACCTTCGGTCGGCTCTCCAATGAATATGAAGGCCGATTCTAGCAATCGGCCAAAATTACCTTCACCACATGTTCCGCTTGCGTTCGAGCACCGATCTACCGAGCGGTGGCCACGTCGGCGGACGAGAGTCGGCGTGGATTTTTGCGGAGCCGACGTACAAGCACGGTGCCACGGCTATCCATACAAGCCGATATCCGCAGTCATCCAGCAGGTATCGGCTCGGGGGGCATATAATCAGATAAACATGTGCAGATAAAACATGTGAGAACATACGTGCAATGAAACATTGGGGGCCGATTAAGAAAAATCGGCCAAATAAAAAACAAATTTTTTTACAGCCGATGCGAGGGCATCGACTTTAGAATTGAGAGGCAGCCGATGCGCAGCCAGCAGCCGATGCGCAGTCATCGACTTTAGTGGAATTATGCAATGTTTATCGAGTCTCCACCAAATCCATACCAACGGTGGTGCCTTCTGTTGCCTCGAGGGAGTAAAACAATGGAAACTTCTCCAGCTGCTTCGAGCCGATCCGGGTTCCTGAACCTTTTTTTTCAAGGATTTCCAATCTTTGGGGCTAGTTCAGCTGAAACGGAAGATTATCGGCTGTCGGAGGAAGAAAGAGGATCGGCTGTGGCGCATTCTCTCTGACATTCTCGCCTCGAGTAAGGCTCGGGGGGCAGCAGGCCTAGTGGATACTCTGTTTAAAGAACCGATGGGGATACCATCGGCTGATCCTTCATTGCAACCTTCTTCACAATGATGGGTACTGAAAAGGATTATTGGGTTTGGTTGGAAAAGTTCGAAGGTTTTCCTGAAGATCCTGCATTTTCCACCAGATTTAGAAAATCATCAGCTGAAGAAGAGGAGGGTGAATTTCAAAGGACCGATGCGGTGCGATCGGCTCATTACGCATTGGCAAAGGGGACGAATCGGCAAGGTCAGTAGAAGAGAGAATCGGCTCAATTAAAACTCAGAAGGAATCGGCAAAATCAAAAATTGGGGAAAAGTTCTTCATTGATTAAGATGAGATTTCTTACATAAAGAGCTAATTGCTCTCAAAAGGGAAATACTAGGGGACCCATTGCCCCATCTGCTACTACTGGCCCTATTCTAGAGGTCCTATCTATGGGCCATCACTGCCCTCGTCGTCACCGTCGTCGCCACTATCGGCGCTGCTCCCGGCGGGCTCGTCGTCGCTCCAATGGCCGCCGACCGGGCCCTCGTTGTCTTCATCTTCTTCGTCAGCGTCGTCCTCGTCGCTGTCGAAGTCGCTAAGATTGCCCGGCCAAGGGCAGAACCGCTTGGCCGGCGGCTCGTCGGAGGAGCTCTCGTCGTCGTCCTCCTCCTCCTCCTCTTCCTGCTCCTCCTCCTTCCCGGAAGAGGTGAAGTCGCAGGAGAAGCTATCGTCGTCACTCTCCTCCTCCGTTTCCCCAACGGCGAGGAAGCGGAGGTCGCTCTCCCCGTCCGTCGAGGACTGGTCGTCCTCGGACCAGATGGAGAAGTCGTGGTCTGACTCCTCCCCGGCCGCAATGGCGCGGCGGGTGTTGGCCGCGTGGACCGCCGCCGCGTTGTACTCCGGCGTCGGCTCACGGGACGTGGAGGACTGGCTGGCAAGATCCGATGGGGCGAGAGGAGGAAGAAGACATGGTGGCTGGGAGGGCTTTTGGAGTGCTAATGCGAAGGAGATACAGAGGAGAACTGTTCAGAGCGGTTAAATCGAAGGAGGATATAGTGGAAATTCAATGCCACAGCAGTTTCCAAGGAAGTGGTGCCTAAAAAACTGCCAGGTCACGCGGAGAAGGTGAGAAGGTAAGGCATCATCATGAGGGATACTGCGACGGTTCTGCCACGACATGACCCGACGAAGGAAAGCAGAGTGATTTTGGAATTACCAATTCCAAAACCAGGGGGGCATGTGTTATCACCAGAATTTAACCGAGTCAGAGGTGGGCCGCAATCAAGATGGGCTTAAAGGAAGTATACATGGAGAATTATGTGAATCGGCCTGTTATGCTAAGTTGGGCTTCACTGCCCTTGTATACGTAAAATATTAGATTGCATCTTAGTTTAGAAAGTAGAATCTTACTCGTGCACGGTTTGTGCACGCCCACATTAGAAAGTCCACTTGGACTATAAATATGTATCTAGGGTTTATGGAATAAACAACAACTCACGTTCAACCCCAAACAAACCAATCTCGGCGCATCGCCAACTCCTTCGTCTCGAGGGTTTCTATCGGGTAAGCGACATGCTGCCTAGATCGCATCTTGCGATCTAGGCAGCACTAAGCCACGTTGTTCATGCGTTGCTTGTACTTGAAGCGCTTTTGATGGCGAGCAACGTAGTTATCATTAGATGTGTTAGGGTTAGCATTGTTCTTCGTTTAAGCATGCTTACGTAGTGCAACCCTTGCATATCTAGCCGCCCTCACGCCTATCTCGGGTGTGGGGGCGGCACCCGCTTGATCATTATTTAGTAGATCTGATCCGTTACGATTGCTCCTTGTTCCGCAAGGATTAGTTTAATATCTGCAATAGTTAGGCCTTACAAAGGGGGGGAGGATCCAGTGGCACGTAGGGTGGCGTTCGCAAGTCCTAAACGGGATGTTCCGAGGATCAACTTCATGTTGGTTTTTAGGCCTTGTTTAGGATCGGCTTACGAGCACCGTGCGTGGCCGCGAGGCCCAACTCGGAGTAGGATGATCCGATTATGCGGTGAAAACCCTAAATCGTCGTAGATCTAATTAGCTTTATCTTGATCAAGCAGGACCACCAAGTATTCGTGCACCCCGTACGAATCATGGGTGGATCGGCTCTTTGAGCCGATTCACGAGGATAACCTGAGAGCCGATCGAGGCTCGTATTTAACGTTTACATGTATGCCCTGCAGGAAACTAAGCGAGGCATCCCCATCACCTTCCACGACCAGGTATAGGTCAGGTGGCACTCCCTTGCACTTCGCATCGCCGCGTGTGACCAGAAGAGCATTGCGGGCCGTCGCTCGGAGGGGTCTCAGCCAGCCGCAGCTCTAGGCTCTTCCCGTCTCTACGGTGTTGACAAGGCCGCTGCCCGCCGGTGGGTTTTGGCAGTCAACAACTGGTTAGAGGAGAACTGAGCCTTGATAGATTGTGCAAACAAGACGGTGTCTTTGAAAAGTCCAGATGGGGGAAGGATGATTTATCAAGGAGATAAGCATACCCAGATAGAGGTTGAGCTATAGCTTAACAGCATGAAGGAGGTGAAACTTGAGGATATACCAATAGTCAATGAATTCCAAGATGCTTTCCCGAGGGAGTTGCCGGGAATGCCACCAGGCAGGGAAATAGAGTTTAGAATAGATCTAATCCCAGGAACAGCTCCAATTGCCAAAGAACCATACTTGATGGGACCGAAGGAGCTGAAGGAACTCAAAGATCAATTGGATGATTTGGAACAGAAAGGATTCATCAGGAGAGTATGTCACCTTGGGGATCACCAGTCATTTTTATGGACAAAAGAGATGGAGGTCGTAGAATGTGCGGAGATTACAGAAATCTTAACAATGTTACAATCAAGAACAAGTATCCACTACCCAGGATCCAGGATTTGTTTGATCAAGTTAGAGGAGCAGGAGTCTTCTCCAAAACAGATCTGAGATCGGGTTATCATCAGATAGATGTTCCGAAAACTGCCTTTGTTTCAAGGTATGGACATCACGAGTACTTAGTAGTACCTTTTGGGTTGACAAGTTCCCGAGCAATATTCATGAACCTGAGGAACAAGATATTCATGCCCTATCTTGACAAGTTCGTCATCGTGTTTATCGATGATATCTTGATATACTCCAAGGATAAGGATGAACATGCAAAGCATCTCAGGATAGTGTTGCAAACACTAAGAGAACATCAGCTCTATGCCAAATTCAGCAAGTGTGAATTTTGGCTAGACCAAGTAGAATTTCTTGTACATGTGATTAGCAAAGATGGAATCGTAGTAAATCCAAGCAAAGTAGCAGCAGTTTTGGAGTGGGAAGCACCTAAGAATGTCAAGGAAATAAGAGGATTCTTAGGAATGGCAGGATATTACCGAAGATTCATTAAAGGATTCTCCAAGATAGTGGGACCAATGACCAAACTGTTGAGAAAGAACACACCATTTGTGTGGTCAGATGAGTGTGAGCAGAGTTTTCAGACTTTAAAAGAGAAATTAACAACCACACATGTGTTAGCAGTACCAAAAACTGGCAACGACTACACAGTGTATTGTGACGCATCCAAGCATGGATTGGGATGTGTACTTATGCAAGATCGGAAAGTGATATCTTACGGATCAAGGCAACTGAGACCTTATGAAGTCAACTATCCAACACATGATTTAGAGCTAGTAGCAGTTGTATTTGCACTGAAGAGTTGGAGACATATTCTGTATTGAGCCAAGTGTGAGCTTTATACAGATCACAAGAGTCTCAAATACTTCTTTACTCAGAAAGAACTGAACATGAGACAGAAAAGATGGCTCGAACTAATCAAGGATTATGACCTGACCATCAATTATACACCAGGGAAGGCTAATGTTGTAGCCGATGCCTTGAGTCGGAAGAGTACCGGAGGAGTTGAACAAGAGTTACCAATGGAATTGAAGAAGGAAATAAGCCAAGCACAGATTCAACTTTGGGAGAAAGAAGCTCATGAAGGACTATCAGCACTACAAGTTGCGGAAGAATTGAACATAAACCTGAAAAATGAGATTATAATGGGTCAGTTGGAAGATCAATTAATCATAGAAGAAGTATGAAGGATCAATGAAGGAAGACCATCAGAGTTTAACTTAGGTGAGTCTGGATCCTTATGGTTTCAAAAGAGGATTTGTGTTCCGGACATCGCTAGAATCAAGGAAGTAATTCTGAAAGAAGCCCATGAAACACCATATTCAACTCATCCTGGAAGTACAAAGATGTACATGGTTTTAAAGGAGTTGTTTTGGTGGAATAACATGAAGCGGGAAATTGCTCAGTATGTGGCTGAATGTCATACTTGTTAGAGAGTTAAGGCAGAACACCAAAGTCCCGCAGGACCACTACAACCTTTACCAATTCCGGAGAGGAAGTGGGAAGAGATAGGTATGGATTTTATCACCGGACTACCCATGACCAATAAAAAGAAGGACATGATATGGGTAATCGTGGACCGGTTGACCAAAAGTGCACATTTCTTAGCGGTGAATCAGAAGGATACCAGTGAGAAGCTAATAGATCTCTATGTCAAAGAGATTGTGAGTAAACACGGAGTTCCAAAGAAGATAGTGTCAGTTCGAGGATTTGTGTTCACATTATCTTTCTGGAAACAACTACACGAAGCTTTAGGGTCCAAGTTGGACTACAACACCTCTTATCATCCTCAAACGGGAGGACAGACCGAGAGAACAAATTAGATACTTGAGGACATGCTTAGGGCTTGTGCCCTAGATTTCGGAGGATCGTTGGAAGAACACGTACCTTTAGCAGAGTTTTCGTACAATAATAGCTATCAAGGCAGCATCAAGATGGCACCATTTGAAGCTTTGTACGGAAGGAAGTGTAGATCACCTATATGTTGGTACGAGGCTGGATCAAGCAAAGAGTTTAACCCTGATTATGTGAAGGAGAAACAACAAATCATCAATGTGATTAGGGATAGACTCAAAATATTCCAAAGTCGACAGAAAAGTTACGCGGATCAGAAAAGGAGGACATGGGAACCAAAAGTCGGAGACATTGTGTACTTAAAGGTTAGTCTGATGAAAGGACTTCAGAGATTCGGAGTAAAGGGGAAACTTAGCCCAAGATACATCGGACCTTTCAAGATATTGAGTCAAAACCGAGGGTTGGCCTTTGAACTGGAGTTACCCCGGAAGTTAGCCCAAGTACACAATGTATTCCATGTGTCACAACTTCGGAGATGTTTAAAGACACCAGATGAGCCAGTATCACATGAAGACCTAGATCTTCAACCAGATTTGACTTATATCGAGAAAACATCCAAGATTCTGGAGGAGAACTGGAAACAACTCAGAAATAGAGCAATCAAATACTGCAAAATACAATGGAAACACCATCCCGAGAGAGAAGCCACCTGGGAGAAAGAGGAAGATCTAAGGAAAATCTATCCGGAGTTATTCAGGTATTACCAACCACAACTTTGGGACGAAGTTTTCTTTAAGGGGGAAAGGCTGTAATATCCCAGTATTCGAGACGATAGCAGGGTAGTTTTTAGAAAGGGATGTGCATTGCATCGTAAAATCTGGGGAAATTTCGCGCTTTATTACAAACTACATCTCAAAGGGGGGACAAGTTTCTCTCTCGACGCCAGATAGGGTTAGGGTTTCGAGAGTGCGATAAACTTGGACCTGTCCTATATTAACTTAGGGTTTCAAGAAGGAGGGGAACATTTCACATTTCAAATTAAGTTGCATGATTGAATTCAAACAAGTTAGGTTTGAATTACAAATTCAAACCTCAATTAGGTATATTATAATTCAAATATGGAATAATTCATTAAACAATTATATAAATTGGATAATTATGGATATATAAGAATTGAAACATATATAAAAATCTCATTAGAGAAACTTGAGCTTTATTGATTATCACACACAAGATACATTGTCAGTTACAATATCCATATGATTTATAAATATTACAACACATTTCAGAAATTGAATAAATGAAATAAGAAAAAGGAAAATTACAAGGAATTGAAATATTCTAAACTACACAACTTAATCTTCAAGAACTTCTTGATCAACATGATCTTGAGATCCTCTTGATCATCCATTTGATCCCTGCACACATACATAACAAACAAGCCATTAGGCCAAGTGGCAAAGCCACTTGGCGAGTGATACGTCCAAAACGTATCTACTTTCCCGAACACTTTTGCTATTGTTTTGCCTCTAATTTGTGTATTTTGGATGCAACTAACACGGACTAACGCTGTTTTCAGCGAAGCTGCTACGGTGTCTCGTTTTTGTGCAGAAATCCAACT
>NC_061510.1:133598513-133608965 GCF_022539505.1 Lolium rigidum | reverse complement strand
CCGACGCAGTGTGTAACCTATACACCTGGTAGCCTGGTAGGCACCGCACTAGCGCTTCTGGATGATCTACACGAGGGGGCTGTCGTGATTGCCACGGACTAGGTTTGGAATTAAAACTCGAAACTCGCGAGCTAAATGAGTAACTCGCGACTCGATTTAAACTCGCTGTATAATGAGCCAAGCCGAGTTTTAAGTTTTTTCGTTAAATGAGTTCAAGCTAAACGAGCCGAGTTCATCGAACTCGCGAGTAGCTCGTTTGGCTCGGTAAAAATAAATAGTAGGTTGTATAATCTGGTGAACCATATTAATCCAACATAAAATGGGAAAGTAGTGTCGTGTCGGCCTAAGTCCACCATAATGGGCAAGTATATTTGTGTTTTCTCGACATGGCGATCTTATGATCATGATATATTGATTTTTGTAGTTTATATTGTTCTGATACCATAATCATAATGATTATTCTGCATCATTCATATCCAAATATTCAGGAAAATGCATTATACTTTTACATATTCCATTTGAAAATTAAGTTACTCATGAGTTACTCGTGAGCTTTGTGAGTCGAGCCGAGTTTCAAATTTGGACTCCATTATTAAACGAGTCGAGTCAAGCTAACTCGATTGTTTACCGAGCTTTAACGAGTCGAGTTGGCTCGGCTCGACTCGAATTCCAGCCCTACCACGGACTGCTTGGAAGTGGTGCATCTACATCCATGTGCTCCAGGAGATCAAGGTTTTAGCCAGAGTGCGCGGAGGGGTGGTGTTTCGGCATGAAAATCGTCGATCTAATAGCGAAGCCCACAGCCTAGCACGGCTAGCTACATCCCTACCAGCCGGAAGGCATGTCTGGCTAGAAAGAAGGCCTGAGGGCTTATTATTTCATGTAAACATCTTAGCTTCTGATTAATAAAGAGGTTGAGCGTTGTTTTAAAAAAAAACCTGGTACGCACCGCACACCCCTGCAATGGCTGTGGGCCTGGCCAGGTAGGTATTTTTTCCCTTTTCCGGTTTTTCTTTTATGTTTTTTGTTTTTGTTTTATTTTTATTTATCTTTTTCTGTTTCTGTTTCTTTTTAATTCTTATTTTTAGATTCAAAAGATATTAAAATTTAAATGTTTAAATTTGAAAAATGTTTACATGATGATATTGGGCAGCGGCCTAGCAAGCCACCTCGGTCGTGCAGGGGCTGAGCGGTGTTGCACGGGCATTGCAGTGGTCGGTATATAGGAGCCCCCACCCGCCCGCACTACGGCTGAGTTTTGTGCTCCACGTGCAACGACGATTCCTTCTGAAGAAAAAAGTGGGAGACAGAGAAGGGTCGGAAGAAATTCCTCCGCATCCGTCTCCCTACTCCCTACTCGTTGAGTAAGTGATAGGTGATCCAAACCCACTGTAAACGTACTTGCTCGGTTTAAAAAATAAATAACTTAACTTGATTTACATATAGATGTATTTAGACGTACTTCAACAAGTAGATATATTCACATTTAGATAAAGTGGACTCGCGTAATTTCAAATGGAGGCTGTACAAATCTAGGACCATGGTGACAAAAAAAATGTAGAATCAGAATTCCAATCCGGTAGTATAAGGCCTAGTTTGATGGACGTGAATTTGTGGCTCTTGGATGCGCTAAAACCTATTTTCAATAATAACATAAAAATAAGAAAAAAGCATAAATCATGTGTGTAGAAAATGTATGTGTTAATGTCAATATACTGTTGAAAATTAAGAAAGACTATACATCGTAACGCTTTTTCAGTAAGTAGTTTTACTAAAATCATCAATAAAGCTTACATGGTATGCATATTTAGCAATAGAAAGAGGTGCTGGACCATACATCAGAAATCACTTTTCAAAGAAACAGTGATAACACTGGTGGGAATGGGATATGGCAACTGATAAGTCATAGCAAGTTGACAAGTCACATATTTATGGATTTATTTCAAACGAATACGAAAGATGATGTTTCCTAAGAATATGTTGAACAACAAATGATGAAGGATGTCCTAGACGTCGATGCCATGTAGAGGCTGGCGGTTTTATTACAGTAAAAGCATGTTTGGAAAACCCATTGGAGATAGAGAATAAAGACCATCTTGGCAAGGACCTCTAAACATTATTCTCCTTGTAGCGTGATCCTTTATAAAAAAAATGGGTGAAACTAAGAAAAACATTCTTATGAAGAGCAAGTGTATGGACAGATCAAAGTTCTTTGATGCATTAGGGACATGTAAGATATTATTGTGTTGAAAAGAGCTCTTTGGGGTACGAAAACTGCATGATCACGCCCTTGATACTTGTCATGAGTGGAGAGCTTGTTTAGTTCTCCAGTGATGTGGCCGGTGGCGCCAGTGTTAGAATACCAGTTTGTGTCGACACCATATGAGGCAAAATTGAGCACCTCAGCTGCCCCTATCACCACCATTATCATCATCACCTTGATAGCGCCACCAATAATCACTTGCTGGATGTTCGTGAATCTTACAAATTTGGAGGAAAACTTCTGATGGTTAAATCAGTCCTTGCCTCTCTTCCTATTTTCTTTATGTGTTGCCTGGATGTCCCAGTAACAATTAAGGAACAAGTCCAAAAGTACATGAGGCATTGTTTATGGAGGAAAAAGAATAATGATGTGCAAGCAGGAGGTTCTGCCCTGGTTGCTTGGAAAAAGATTTGTAGACCAAAACAGCAAGGAGGACTTGGTGTTCGAACCTTGACCTACAAAATAAAACTTTGCTCCTTAAGAATGTCCATAAGTTGTTTAACGAGAGAAGATACTCCATGGGTGAATTTAATTTGGAATTCATACTATGCATCCGGAGCAGTTCCTGGGCAAAGATTAGTGGGTTCCTTTTGGTGGAGAGCCCACTTAAAACTTTTGGATAGCTATAAAGCTCGGCTAGATGTAATATTGGTGATGGAAAGAGTGTCTTCTTACGGGGGATTTATGGAATGATCAGTGTCTGCATCAGAAATTTCCACACCTGATCACCTTTGCAAAAAAAACAAATATTTCGGTAAATGAGGCTGTTCTCACTGAATACACTGAAGATCTCTTTAATCTCCCCCTGTCTCAGGAAGCTTTTGAGGAATTTAATGACTTGGAGGTTATTTGCCAAGATGCTATGGAAAAAGTACTCTCAGATGGAAAAGATACTTGGTCATACATTTGGGGAACTTCGGAATTCTCCTCTCAAAAGGCATACAAAGCTCTAATTGGGGATCAACCAGCAGTTCCCCTCTTCTCTTGGATTTGGAAATCTTCCTGTCAAGCAAAGCACAAGTTTTTCTTTTGGCTCTTGCTCAATGACAGGCTCAATACTAGAAATCTGCTTGGGAGGAAGAAAATGGTCTTACAATCTTATAATTGTGCTACCTTGGAATGTAACAGAGAAGAAACACTACAACACCTCTTTTTGACATGCCCCTTTGCAGAAGAATGTTGGAACTTTATTTCTCCCAGTCGACAAAGAAACCTCTCGGTAAATGAAGCTTTCCAGGATTTGAAATGTTCTTTAAACCTTCCTTTCTCGATGGATATTATTATTCTGGCTTCCTGGGCACTCTGGATGACAAGAAACAACAAAATTTTCCGAGGACAGAATGCTAGCTTCCAAGGATGGAAAGCTATTTACATGGAAGAACTAAAGCTCCTTGCCCATAGAATGAAAAAGAAACACAAAGCTTGTTATGTCTCTTGGCTAGACTCTGTGCTATAGTTTTTTTCTTTCTTTGTTTTTCTAGCTTCTTAGTTTCTTAGTTTCTCTTCTTTTTCTTTCTCTCTCTTTCTTCTTTTTGTATATATGCTTGTACAGTTTGTTATCTCTTATATAATAAAAATTGCAGTGGGAGCCTTTCCCACTGTTTTACCATAAAAAAAAACAAATTTGACATGTAATATTGACATTGGGGGTGAGTGCACGGCCACGTTGGCGGTCACCATCATCATGTCGGTCTCTATCATCACGGCGGCGGTCACGGTTGTCGACATCATTGCGGCGATGGCACCATCACGTCGATCTCTTTCACGATCACGACGGTCACCACTGTACCCATGGTCATCCTAGCATCCGTGGTTGTCCCGACGACCACGGTAGTCTTACTACTGTCGGCCTCCATGGTAGTCATCTTTTTATTGTCAGCCACCACGGTAGTCGGCCCTGTTGGCGAGGGCGATCGTCCCAGCGTCCCCGATCCCGGCCACACGCTGGAGGGAGGGAGTCACCTCAACGCTCCATGTTGGCTGAGGAACTGAACCCTTCGATGATATCATAAGCATTGTTAAGTTGATCAAAGGCATGTAGTTGGCTAAACAGATCGGAAACAGAGGTGCCAGGATTTGCGTTGATAGTTGTCTTGAGTGTATTGCAAGAGCTTCCAAGGACACTAAGAATGTAGCAGATAAGTTCATCATCATCGAGTGGTTTACCAGCAACAACAAATTCAGAGGCGAGTGATACGTTGCAAACGTATCTATAATTTTTGATGCTACATGCTTGTTTTACACCAATTGCTATATGTTTTGTTTACACTTCGTGGCACTTTTATGCATTTTCCGGAACTAACCTATTGACAAGATGACATAGTGCCAGTTCCCTATTTTCTGCTGTTTTTGTATTTCAGAAAAGTTGTACAGAAAATATTCTTGGAATTGGACGAAACAAAAGCCAAAGTTCATATTTTCCCGGAGCGAAGACGAAGTCCAGAGCAGAGACGGACGAGGGCCACAGGGTGGCCAGACCTACCCTAGGCGCGGCCTGGCCCTGGCCCGCGTCTAGGGGTGGTCTGGGGCCACCGGGCCTACACCGACCTCGCCCTTCCGTCTATATAAAGCTCCCGACGCAAAAATCCTAATACCAGCATCCGCCCACGAAAAGTTTCGTAGTTCCGCCGCCGTCGCAGACAAGATTTGGGGGACAGAAGTCTCTGTTTCGGCACCCTGCCGGGACAGGGAATTGCCCCCGGAGCCTGATACGCGTAAAGCACACGCCCGTTGGGAACCCCAAGTGGAAGGTGTGATGCGTGTAGCAGCAAGTTTCCCTCAGTAAGAAACCAAGGTTTATCGAACCAGTAGGAGTCAAGGATCACGTGAAGGTCGTTGGTGACGGAGTGTAGTGCGGCGCAATGATGTCTACGGGTGCTTCTATTCTTGTAGACAGTGTTGGGCCTCCAAGAGCAGAGGTTTGTAGAACAGCAGCAAGTTTCCCTTAAGTGGATACCCAAGGTTTATCGAACTCAGGGAGGAAGAGGTCAAAGATATCCCTCTCAAGCAACCCTGCAATCACGATACAAGAAGTCTCTTGTGTCCCCAACACACCTAATACACTTGTCAGATGTATAGGTGCACTAGTTCGGTGAAGAGATAGTGAAATACAAGTAGTATGGATGTATATGAGTGGTAATAGCAATCTGAATAAAATATGGCAGCGAGTAAACATGCAACAGAACAGTAAATAAACGGAGATTCGATGTTTGGAAACAAGGCCTATGGATCACACTTTCACTAGTGGACACTCTCAACATTGATCACATAATAAAACCACTCTACATTCTCTTGTTGGATGACAAACACCATTAATTGTGTAGGGCTACAAGAGCACCTCAATGCCGGAGTTAACAAGCTCCACAACATTCGATGTTCATATTTAAATAACCTTAGAGTGCATAATAGATCATTGCAATTATACCAAGTACTAACATAGCATGCACAGTGTCACCATCACACTATGAAAGGAGGAATAGATCGCATCAATACTATCATAGCAATAATTAACTTCATAATCTACAAGAGATTACAATCATAACCTACGCCAAGTACTACATGATGCACACACTGTCACCATTACATCATGAAGGAGTAATAGAGTACTTTAATAACATCACCAGAGTAACTAGATCACAAAGAGAGAGATGAACCACATAGCTACGGTAGAGCCCTCAGCCTCGGGGGAGAACTACTCCCTCCTCATCATGGAGACAGCGATGGCGGTGGAGATGGCTGATGTCTACGGGAGCTTCTATTCTTGTAGACAGTGTTGGGCCTCCAAGAGCAGAGGTTTGTAGAACAGCAGCAAGTTTCCCTTAAGTGTATCACCCAAGGTTTATCGATCTCAGGGAGGAAGAGGTCAAAGATATCCCTCTCATGCAACCCTGCAACCACAAAGCAAGAAGTCTCTTGTGTCCCCAACACACCTAATAGGTGCACTAGTTCAGCGAAGAGATAGTGAAATACAGGTGGTATGAATGAATATGAGCAGTAGTAACGGCGTGTAGTTGATGGTGGTAATATGGTAGCGAGTAGTAACGCAGCGGTAGTAACGCAGTAAAAACGAGTAAACAAGCAGCGATAGCGATATTTAGGAACAAGGCCTAGGGATTAGACTTTCACTAGTGGACACTCTCAACATTGATCACATAACGAGAATAGATAAATGCATACTCTACACTCTTGTTGGATGATGAACACATTGCGTAGGATTACACGAACCCTCAATGCCGGAGTTAACAAGCTCCACAATTCAATATTCATATTTAAATAACCTTAGAGTGCAAGAAAGATCAACACGACTAAACCAAGTACTAACACAGCATGCACACTGTCACCTTCACGCTATGTAGGAGGAATAGATCACATCAATACTATCATATCAATAGTTAACTTCACAATCTACAAGAGATCATGATCATAGCATACGCCAAGTACTAACACGGATGCACACACTCGTCACCATTACACCGTGCAGGAGGAATAAAACTACTTTAATAACATTGCTAGAGTAGCACATAGATAAATTGTGATACAAAACACATTGCAATCATAAAGAGATATAAATAAGAACTTCACTACGCCATTCATAACAGTGAGTAAGTATTCTGTGAAATATAGCCTAAGAGACCCACACGGTGCACACACTGTCACCTTTACACACGTGGGACAAGGAGTCTCCGGAGATCACATAAGTAAAACTCACTTGACTAGCACAATGACATCTAGATTACAAGCATCATCATATGAATCTCAATCATGTAAGGCAGCTCATGAGATTATTGTATTGAAGTACATAGGAGAGAGATGAACCACATAGCTACCGGTACAGCCCCGAGCCTCGATGGAGAACTACTCCCTCCTCATGGGAGCGGCAGCGGTGATGAAGATGGCGGTGGAGATGGCAGCGGTGTCGATGGAGAAGCCTTCCGGGGCACTTCCCCGCTCCGGCAGGGTGCCGGAACGAGACTCCCGTCCCCAGATCTTGGCTTCGCGATGGCGGCGGCTCTGGAAGGTTTTCCGTATCGTGGTTTTTCGCAATAGGGTTTTCGCGACGGAGGCTTTAAATAGGCGGAAGGGCAGCGTCAGAGGGTCGAAGAGGCGGCGGCACCATAGGCTGGCGCGGCCAGGGCCTGGGCCGCGCCGGCCTATGGTCTAGGGCCCACAGGGCCCCCCTCTGGCGGCTCTCGGGTGTTCTGGATGCTTCCGGTGAAAATAGGAACCTGGGTCTTGATTTCGTCCGATTCCGAGAATATTTCGTTACTAGGATTTCTGAAACCAAAAACAGCAGTAAAACGAGAACCGGCACTTCGGCATCTTGTCAATAGGTTAGTTCCGGAAAATGCACGAATATGACATAAAGTGTGCATATAACATGTAGAAATCATCAATAATGTGGCATGGAACATAAGAAATTATCGATACGTCGGAGACGTATCAGCATCCCCAAGCTTAGTTACGCTCGTCCCGAGCGAGGTAAAACGATAACAAAGATAATTTCTGAAGTGACATGCCATCATAAACTTGATCATATTGTAAACATATGTAATGAATGCAGCAATCAAAACAATGGTAATGACATGAGTAAACAACCGAATCATAAAGCAAAGACTTTTCATGAATAGTACTTCAAGACAAGCATCAATAAGTCTTGCATAAGAGTTAACTCATAAAGCAATAATTCAAAGTAAAGGTATTGAAGCAACACAAAGGAAGATTAAGTTTCAGCGGTTGCTTTCAACTTGTAACATGTATATCTCATGGATAATTGTCAACATAGAGTAATATAACAAGTGCAATATGCAAGTATGTAGGAATCAATGCACAGTTCACACAAGTGTTTGCTTCTTGAGGTGGAGAGAGATAGGTGAACTGACTCAACATAAAAGTAAAAGAATGGTCCTTCAAAGAGGAAAGCATCGATTGCTATATTTGTGCTAGAGCTTTTATTTTGAAAACATGAAACAATTTTGTCAACGGTAGTAATAAAGCATATGAGTTATGAAAATTATATCTTACAAGTTGCAAGCCTCATGCATAGTATACTAATAGTGCCCGCACCTTGTCCTAATTAGCTTGGACTACCGGATCTTTGCAATGCACATGTTTTAACCAAGTGTCACAATGGGGTACCTCCATGCCGCCTCGTACAAAGGTCTAAGGAGAAAGCTCGCATTTTGGATTTCTCGCTTTTGATTATTCTCAACTTAGACATCCATACCGGGACAACATGGACAACAGATAATGGACTCCTCTTTAATGCATAAGCATGTGGCAACAATTATTATTCTCATATGAGATTGAGGATATATGTCCAAAACTGAAACTTCCACCATGATTCATGGCTTTAGTTAGCGGCCCAATGTTCTTCTCTAACAATATGCATGCTCCAACCATTAAGGTGGTAGATCTCTCTTACTTCGGACAAGACGGACATGCATAGCAACTCACATGATATTCAACAAAGAATAGTTGATGGCGTCCCCGGAAACATGGTTATCGCACAACAAGCAACTTAATAAGAGATAAAGTGCATAAGTACATATTCAATACCACAATAGTTTTTAAGCTATTTGTCCCATGAGCTATATATTGCAAAGGTGAATGATGGAATTTTAAAGGTAGCACTCAAGCAATTTACTTTGGAATGGCGGAGAAATACCATGTAGTAGGTAGGTATGGTGGACACAAATGGCATAGTGGTTGGCTCAAGTTTTTTGGATGCATGAGAAGTATTCCCTCTCGATACAAGGTTTAGGCTAGCAAGGTTATTTGAAACAAACACAAGGATGAACGGTGCAGCAAAACTCACATAAAAGACATATTGTAAACATCATAAGACTCTACACCGTCTTCCTTGTTGTTCAAACTCAATACTAGAAATTATCTAGACCTTAGAGAGACCAATTATGCAAACCAAATTTTAGCATGCTCTATGTATTTCTTCATTAATGGGTGCAAAGTATATGATGCAAGAGCTTAAACATGAGCACAACAATTGCCAAGTATCACATTATCCAAGACATTATAGCAATTTACTACATGTATCATTTTCCGATTCCAACCATATAACAAATTAACGAAGAAGAAACTTCGCCATGAAAATTAAAAGCTAAGAACACATGTGTTCATACGAACCAGCGGAGCGTGTATCTCTCCCACACAAGCATTTATTCAAACAAAAACAAAAACAAAAGCACACAGACGCTCCAAGTAAAGTACATAAGATGTGACCGAATAAAAATATAGTTTCAAGAGAAGGAACTCGATAATTTGTCGATGAAGAAGGGGATGCCTTGGGAATCCCCAAGCTTAGATGCTTGAGTCTTCTTGAAATATGCAGGGATGAACCATGGGGGCATCCCCAAGCTTAGACTCTTCACTCTTCTTGATCATAGTATATCATCCTCCTCTCTTGATCCTTGAAAACTTCCTCCACACCAAACTCGAAACAACTCATTAGAGGGTTAGTGCACAATAAAAATTAACATGTTCAGAGGTGACACAATCATTCTTAACACTTCTGGACATTGCATAAAGCTACTGGACATTAATGGATCAAAGAAATTCATCCAACATAGCAAAAGAGGCAATGCGAAATAAAAGGCAGAATCTGTCAAAACAGAACGATCCAGTAAAGACGAATTTTAAAAGGGCACCAGACTTGCTCAAATGAAAATGCCCAAATTGAATGAAAGTTGCGTACATATCTGTGGATCACTCACGTAAATTGGCATAATTTTTTGAGTTACCTACAGAGAATTAGACCCAGATTCGTGACAGCAAAGAAATCTGTTTCTGCGCAGTAATCCAAATCTAGTATTTACTTTACTATCAAAGACTTTACTTGGCACAACAAAACACAAAACTAAGATAAGGAGAGGTTGCTACAGTAGTAAACAACTTCCAAGACACAAATATAAAACAAAGTACTGTAGCAAAATAAACACATGGGTTATCTCCCAAGAAGTTCTTTCTTTATAGCCGTTAAGATGGGCTCGGCAGTTTTAATGATGCTCACATGAAAAATGGAGTATGAAGCAAAAGAGAGCATCAAGAAGCAAATTCAAAACAAATTTAAGTCTAACATGCTTCCTATGCATAGGAATCTTGTAAATAAACAAGTTCATGAAGAGCAAAGTAACAAGCATAGGAAGATAAAACAAGTGTAGCTTCAAAAATTTCAG
>NC_061510.1:133496321-133598413 GCF_022539505.1 Lolium rigidum | reverse complement strand
GAACGCTTTGAAGGTCGAGGAGCAGCCTTTCGGGGTGCTTGCTCTTCTTCCTCCTCAGGGTCCTCCGGATCCTCCTCCGCCGATTCACCGCTAACGGGGACTCGGAGTATGTTGCGTAGGTTCTCCTCCGCCAAAGTATCGAGCTGTGAGGAGGGTGAGCAAAACAAGTTTAAACATTTAGAAGATATGAGAAGTTGAAGAAATGCGAAGGAATAAGTGCTTACCGGGGGACACTTGTCGTGTGTGCTGATGTCTTTAATCAGTTCCGGGACCGGTTGGCCCCGACCTATTTTCACCAACGTCTTGAATCTCCTCTTGAGAGAATCAGCCGGAAGATCATGGCGAGTGACCCGGAGGAGATCATCCGCCCCAGTATAAGCGCACATTAGGCATGCGTTGTAGCGCAAAGGCTGGATTCTCCGGGTAAACCAGCTGAGTGTGAGCTGGGCTCCGGTTAGTCCGTCGTGAACTAACCAGGAAATCCTCAGCGCGGCCTTCTCCAATATTGGCGTTTGGGCAAGCGTGGGGATGAAGCTCCAGCTCGCCAATTCTTCCGGAGGCTTGTTGCTGAAGGGTGGAAGTCCATCGTGGACTTTCGGAACTGATGCATTCTTCACGTAAAACCATCCGGCGTTCCAGTACCGGACGGACTCGTGGGAGTCGTGAGGCGGATACATGCGGCCGGAGCGGAGCATGAATGTCATACTTCTGCAGTTCAACATGGCCTTGTCCTTCGTCTCCTTCTTCACTCGGAAAAAGAACTGCCATAATTTGACATCTGGTCGGATCCCAAGATGCCCCTCGCAAAGAGTTGCGAAGTTTGAGAGCAGAAGGTATGAGTTGGGGCAAATGTTGTGGGGCTGGAGCCCGTACGTGTCGAGGACGGAGAGGAAAAACTCCGAGCAAGGGAGCGACAAGCCGCGCTCGACCCACGCCTTTGTCATGACTCGTTCGTCCGCGTCGGGTTTGGGGACGACGGAGTCGCGCGTGAAACTCCAGTGCTCGGAGATCATGCCCTCGTTTTGGAGCTCTCTAAGCTCCGCGTCTGTGGTCTCGCAGGGCCACCATTGACCCCTCACCCCTTCACGACTCCGGGCCTTGGAAGCCTTCTGGTTTTCCGCTTCCTGGACTTTGGCTGCCATTCTAGCTTGGCCTTGGAGCTCTTCTTCGAGTTCTTGAGCTGTTGGGATCCGGCCTAGTAAAGTACTGGAAGAGGCGGCGAATGGTTGAGCAAGCCTAATGTCGGAAACATATGGTGGTAGATAAGCAATGGGATCCGGACAGATTGGTTCCACGGCACTGGGATCCGGGCTACTCGGAGAACTACCAGTGCAGTGAGGAGAACCATGAGACATGCTTCCGGCTGCACCCATGCGAGCTAAGTTGAGTAACCGGAAAATCTACACTACGACTACTTCTTCTTCTACGAGACCGGTGCACGTACCGTCAATGGCGCGGCGGTCCGGTGAAGGTCCGGTGAGGTAGAGGTCGCTGAACTAGTGGTTTCGAGCCTCCGATGACCACGAATCGGCGGCGGAGTCGATTTCCCGATCAACCGTGGCGATTTCGGTTCGAAGAGAGGCTTGGAACGGCGGCGCGCGAAGCTCTCGTGAGAAAGGTTCGCCGGAGTTGAGATCTGTCGGGCGGCGTGGCGCGAGGAGGAAGATGAAGTGGTGAGGTGCGGTGAAAGAATGAAAAGTTACCATGCGTTGAGGTATTTATAGACCTCGCGCGGAGATTCGTGATCCGGATCCAACGGTGGAAACGGAACGGTCACACCATCAGATGATTGACGCGTGCCTTAGGTCAAATGCGGTAAAACGACGTGGAGGTAACTTAACTGAGCGCTCCCGAGATTTCCGGCTAAAGATTCGCATCTTCGAAAATTTAGCGCGGGAAATAAGGAAGTTGCGCGCGGGAAAGGCGGAAACCCGGAAACAAGCAAAAGTTTTGAAGCTCTTCAAGATTCTCTTCGGTTCCAAGCTAATAAAGTCGGAGGAATGATGAATCTCGGAGAACTTCGGGGGCTACTGTTGTGGGTATACTTTATGGGTATATCGACGGCATGGCCTAGATCCGGCAAGCCCGATTGGCCCACAGTTGGTGGTGAGGCATGTGGCCCATCGGGCGGCCCAGTTGCTGTAGATCCTGAAGGATGAAGTCCAGCCCAGGAACAGGAAGCCGGATCTCAACCGACCTACGAAGGAGGCCGGATCCGTGACGGCCCATGAAGTATCCGGATCCAGCACGTTCTTAGAGGAAGGCGGATCCTTGACGTACACGGCAAGACATTGTACTGTAGTTAGGCAACTTGTATTCCGGCTAGACTCTCCATGTAAACCCTAGATCCGTGCGCCTTTATAAGCCGGATCCCGGGAACCCTAGAGGCACAACCACAACTCATTGTAACAACGCGAAAGCGCCCAGATAATTCCAGACAAGCAGCAGTAGGCCCTGTCATCGTGCAGGTGTTCCGAAGCTGGGTAAATCGCGTACCACCGTCCCGTGCGCACTCCGCCCTATGGCTCCTACTTCTTCTCCCCCTCGCGAGGATCCCTCCTCCGAGGTACCGTCGATTAGGCAACGACAGACGGAGAGGGGCCAAGGTGGCCCCACACCCTAGGGCGGTGCGGCCTGGAGGGGGGGCACGCCGGCCTGTGGTGTGGGCCCCTCGGGCACCCTCCGACTCTGCCCCTTCGCCTATTTATTCTCTCCGTCGTGAAAACCCTAGTACCGAGAGCCACGATACGAGAAAACATACTGTGACGCCGTCGCCGCCAATCCCATCTCGGGGGATTCAGGAGATCACCTCCGGCACCCTGCCGGAGAGGGGAATCATCACCGGAGGACTCTACATCATCATGCCCGCCTCCGGATTGATGCGTGAGTAGTTCATCCTTAGACTTTGGGTCCATAGCAGTAGCTAGATGGTTGTCTTCTCCTCTTGTGCTATCATGTTTAGATCTTGTGAGCTGCCTAACATGATCAAGATCGTCTATTTGTAATGCTACATGTTGTGTTTGTTGGGATCCGATGAATATGGAATACTATGTCAATTTGATTATTGATCTATCATATATGTGTTGTTTATGATCTTGCATACTCTCCGTTGCTAGTAGAGGCTCTGGCCAAGTTGATACTTGTAACTCCAAGAGGGAGTATTTATGCTCGATAGTGGGTTCATGCCTCCATTGAATCTGGGACAGTGACAGAAAGTTCTAAGGTTATGGATGTGTTGTTGCCACTAGGGATAAAACATCAACGCTTTCTCTAAGGATATTTGTGTTGATTACATTACACACCATACTTAATGCAATTGTCTGTTGTTTGCAACTTAATACTGGAAGGGGTGCGGATGCTAACCCGAAGGTGGACTTTTTAGGCATAGATGCATGCTGGATAGCGGTCTATGTTCTTTGTCGTAATGCCCTAAGTAAATCTCATAGTAGTCATCATGATATGTATGTGCATTGTTATGCCCTCTCTATTTGCCCAACTGTAATTTGTTCACCCAACATGCTATTTATCTTATTGGAGAGATAACACTAGTGAACTGTGGACCCCGGTCCATTCTTTTACATCTAAAATACAATCTACTGCAATCTCTGTTCTCTGTTGTTCTTCGCAAGCAAACATCATTCTCCACACCATACGTTTAATCATTTGTTTACAGCAAGCCGGTGAGATTGACAACCTCACTGTTAAGTTGGGGCAAAGTATTTTGATTGTGTTGTGCAGGTTCCACGTTGGCGCCGAAATTCCTGGTGTTGCGCCGCACTACACTCCTTCACCAACAACCTTCACGTGGCCTTCATCTCCTACTGGTTCGATAACCTTGGTTTCTTACTGAGGAAAAACTTGCTGCTGTACGCATCACACCTTCCTCTTGGGGTTCCCAACGGACGTGTGCTTCACGCGTTATCACCTTCTACCGCCATTTCGGCATGTAGAAGGCCGCTATTTATTTAAGTTAATGTTTCCCTGTCGCCGAATTCAAATATATGTACGAATTCGGCCTATATATGTATGAACTCGCCTATATAAGTTAAAAATCACTAAGTTTCGCTTATGTTCGCACGAGTTTTGCCTACTTCTGTCCGAATTCGCCGCATTTTGTCAAAAACTTTCATCCATCCTGGGCTCTCCGCCGGGAAAATGGGCCTCCCCAGGCCAAACTTTCATCCAATCCGGCGCTAAATAGCGCCGGATTTCGGCCTGGGGAGCCCAAACGGCTGGAGATGCTCTTAGCCTCCTTGACCGCTCTCCTGCTGCTCAAAAGAGGGTGCTTCCTCCTCGTTCTCGTCTCCCGCCTCCTCCTCCTCATGGTGGTGTGATGTCTACGCACGCTTCTATTCCTATAGACAGTTTTGGGCCTCCAAGAGCAGAGGTTTGTAGAATAGCAGCAAGTTTCCCTTAAGTGAATCACCCAAGGTTTATCGAACTCAGGGAGGTAGAGGTCAAAGATATCCCTCTCAAGCAACCCTGCAATTAAGATACAAGAAGTCTCTTGTGTCCCCAACACACCTAATACACTTGTCAGATGTATAGGTGCACTAGTTCGGCGAAGAGGTAGTGAAATACAAGTAATATGGATGATTGTAAGTAGTAATTGCAATCTGAAATAAAGATGGCAGCAAGCAAACATGTAACGAACTTGTTGGAAACGGTGTTTCAATGCTTAGAAACAAGGCCTAGGGATCATACTTTCACTAGTGGACACTCTCAACAATGATCACATAAATAAATAACTTCTCTTCACTTGTGCTACTTCAAACACTCTCTTGTTGGATAACAAACACCATTCATTGTGTAGGGCTACAAGAGCACACCTCAAGCCGGAGTAAGCAAGCTCCACAACTTCACAGAGTTCATATTAAAGTAACATCTAGAGTGCATAATAGACCGTTGCAATTTAGACCGAGTACTAACATAGCATACGCACTGTCAACAATAGCTATGAAAGGGGAATAGATCGCATCAATACTATCATAGTAATAGTTAACTTCATAATCTACAAGAGATTACAATCATAACCTACGCCAAGTACTACATGATGCACACAGCTGTCAACTTTACATCATGGAGGAGGAATAGACTACTTTAATAACATCACTAGAGCAGCACATAGATTAATAGTGATACAAAGCTCATGATCACATAAAGATCACACCATGGGAGAGAGAGATGAACCACATAGCTACCGGTAGAGCCCTCAGCCTCGGGAGAGAACTACTCCCTCCTCATCATAGGAGACAGCAACGACGATGAAGATGGCGGTGGTGTCGATGGAGATGACTCCCGGGGCAATTCCCCGTCCCGGCGGCGTGCCGGAACAGAGACTTCTGTCCCCCGAAACGGAGTTTCGCGATGGCGGCGGCGCCCCTGGAGTCTTTCTGGAGTATGATTGATTGATGTAGGGTTTTCGTGTCGCGAGGAATATATAGGCGAAAGGGCAGCGTCGGTGGAGTCCCGTGGGGCCCACACCATAGGGTGGGGCGGCCCCCCTCCTGGCCGCGCCGGCTGATGGGGAGGAGGCCCTGGGCCTCCTCTGGCCTGGCCCTTCTGGCTCCGTGAGTCTTCTGGCGAAATAGAATTTCTGTGATTTTTCTGGATTTTTCCGAGCACTTTCGTTTTTGGGCCTTTTCTGCAATAAACAGACATAATAAACAGAAACTGGCACTGTGGCATCTTGTTAATAGGTTAGTTCCGGAAAATGCATCAAAACAATATAAAGTATGGATAAAACATGTAGATATTGTCATAAAACTAGCATGGAACATAAGAAATTATAGATACGTTGGAGACGTATCATGGTGCAAATTAAAATTACAATGCAAATTAACTATAAGTAAATATAAGGAAGTGAGAAAAAGGAATAAAGAGTGTACCTCCTCCTCGCCTTGGTGCTGCTCCTAAAAAGAGTGGAGCTTCTCGTCATGTGTGTGTGTGGGGGGGGGGGGGGGGGTTCTTCTTCAACACCCCCTCCTCCTCCTTGGAAGTTGAGGCCCCACTAGCGGGAGAGTACCTAAACATATTAGCATTTAGTAGGCATGATAGTAATTAGTAGATATAGGAGCAATTAGTAGGCATAATAGTAGTTAGTACCTGACTAAGTGAGGGCGTCAAAGGACGCCATCACCGTCTACCCTCTGTGAAGCTGCAGATAGCCTCCGCACGTAGGCTAGTCCCGGGACCTCGTGTCCTCACTGAAGGTGCCACCTCCTCAACTGTGGTCCTCCAGGGTCATCTTCGTGGAGGTAGACCCTCTTCCCCTCCTCCTTCCTCATCATCGAAGCGAATAGGAGGTCTTCTACTTCGAGCAGTTGTTCCTGGCTTACTCTAGGTGTACATCCCGCTAATCACACTTTTTATGGAATTCTTCCTCATGGTTCAGTCACCTGCATTGAGAACATGTAAACAATTAGTAAGAAAATTTTAAATCTTGATGCCAATAAATAAGTATGGTAGCAATTAGTAGGTATAATGAAATATAGATGCAACTAAGAAGTGTACTAAAAGGAGACATAGACCCTCACTGTGAATCATCACTCGTTATCATTATCACTATCACTATCACGTGATAAGTAAAGTAGGCCCTTGAACAGTGCATGCTCATCATCATCACTGCCACTTTCGTCGAGATATAACTTGGAGAGTATATCTATGTCATTTATATTCACATCTGCCTCACTACAAATTTGTGCATCATACTCAAGGTCCTTAACACCACCCATAATACATCAAAGTAGCTGCCGTCCTCTTCCTCTTGGTAGAAATATCCCTCGTATGTGATGGGGTTTATGTTGTTGCAATCGCCTTGTTTGGCATGGGTACTTACCATGTGGCGATACCTTCAACACAACTTCCCAGTCCTTTAATTTCTCTTTCTAGCATGTGTCCGACAGATAATAAACTTGTGCTGTCTGTTGAGCCACAACAAAGACATCGGACCCGTAATAGGTGGTTGAAGGAGTAACTTCCACTAAACCATTGGAGGCAATCGGGAGAATAGAATGCCAATGATCTATAGATGAGGTGACACTGCATCCCACACTAAGAAGGTTATAAATGTAAGGTTGTGACTAGTTCTCAGTCGATTGAGAACTAATTACGTTCTCAGTCAGATGATGTCATCAAATCTCAGTTGCAACCTATATTGCAACTCATGACTAGCACGAATCATGAAGCAAATCTAACGGTTTGTAGCATTTTTCTTAGTTGTATCCCCACTCGCAAGTGAAAACAAATTCAGTTGCAAACCCAGTTGCAACTAAAAATACTCAGTTGCAATTCAACATGTAACTCATATGCACAAATCACGATGCAATCGAAAGGTGTAGAACTTGACTAAGTACGAACAGTGTAGAACTTGACAAAACCGTAAATGTAAATCGTTGGGGGAGGCTTCTTGCAAAAGGGTGGCTGATGAGGTGCTATTGAAACTCTTATATTTTTGCCAGCATAATTATTTGAGAAGGAAAAAAGAAATTTGTAGTGGGAGTGTATTTCCTGCCACGGTTTCCGCATGGCTCATGTGCCTTGAAATATTTACAGTACTGCCTAAGGGAGTAAGGGAGGAGTGCTATTTATCATGTATTGCCCATTCCAACATAATTATGATTTTATGATGTTTGCGGAGTCATGATTTTAATTTTAGTAATGGATGAATGGATACCATTATCCAAATATAGTAGCTTAATTAGCTTAGACTAGTCACAATAGGGAGTATCATACTACCTCCGTCCCAAGAAATAAGGCGCACGCGCATTCCAAGACGAACTTTGACCATAAAAATTGAGCAACAAAATCTTGATTATATTATACTCCCTCCGATCCCAAAAAAGAGTCGGAAAAGGATTTTTGCAAAACAACCCTTAAGTTTTTTCCTTCGTCAACCCGCACTCCCAAGTTGTGTGCGGTCGTCACGAGCACGAAACCTTCACCCGGTCGCCCCACTCGCACCCGCAACCCGCTCGCTCTGATCCTAGCCTCGCGTCGCCGCCAAGATCCCCTCGCCGCGCTGCCGTCTCCCCACGCTGCGCCGCGCTGCCTTCCCTCACCTCGCCAAGCTCCCCTCCACCTTCCATCGCTCAGCGCGAGCCCTCCTCCACCAAAAAGCTTGATTTTTAGCCAAGCCGGCGAGAACCGCCGAATCCGGTGCCGGCGAGTCCTGATTCGCTGACTGCGAGGCTGGACGAGCCGGATCCAGTGGTCGCAAGGCCGGACACACCGGATCCTTCTCCCACGACGACAAAGACGGCGCCAATCGCCCACTAGCTACGGCCACGCGTCGGGCCAGGAAACATGGAGGAGTACGATCTGGCCGGAGTAGGCGCTCGCGTGGATCTAGAGTTGGGTCTCCTCCCGCCATGCCCCATGATGCGAGCTGGGCAGATCGGCCAAGGTAGGATCAGATCGGCCAGGACGAGTTGGAGCGAGCTGGAGACTGATTGGGGACCCGAGCTGGGCCGTTCGTGTTCGCGGTGGCGAGCTGGGCGATCGGGTGGCGTTGTGTTTCTTTTGATTAATTTGGAAGGAGTTAATTGTAAAATGTGATTATACTATCCCTTCCGACTCTTTTTTGGGATCGGAGGGAGTATGTAATTAGTATCGTTGGATTCGTATTGAAAAACACTTTCTAATGATGTTAATTTCATACAAATAATCTTTATATATTTAAAGTAATTCTTAGTCAAACGAAAAGCACGTAAAACGAGGGCGCCTTATTCCTTGAATCGGAGGTAGTATAGTAGTATCATACATATGGTACTAGTACTAGTGTGTGATACTATCTTCACAATGCATAGTATCATGTAGTAGTATCATAGATTAATTATATTTAGTGATTTGTAGAATCTCAATGCAAAAGTGTGTACAAGATTAGTTTGACATTAATTTTTCTAGTTTTACGTGCTATGATACAGTATCTACCTATGATACTACTATCATCTCTTTCTTCATTTATTGATGTGACACATCAGTTTTTTGCATGCATGTGATGCATGATACTAGTTATGATACTTCCATTGTGGGTAGTCTTAGACTACCCACAATGGGAGTATCATAGGTAGTATCATGCATTCCATGCATGCAAAATACTGATGTGGCAGTGCTATTAAGGAGGAGAGAGAGGATACTAGTATCATAGGTAGATACAGTATCATAGCACATACTATTAGAAAAATTAATGTCAAGTAAATCTTGTACATCTATTTGCATTGAGATTCTACAAAACAATTAATATATGAAGACTATGATACTAGTATATGATACCATGCATTGTGGAGATAGTAACATGTAGTAGTATCATATACATGATACTTCTATATGATACTATGCATTGTGACTAGTCTTAGGTTTTAATCTTGCGCACGAGAAGAGAAACCAAAAAATATTTGGTACCATGATAGGGCCGAACCTCAATGGTCCTTTACGTGTGAAACGGATGTAGGGGTGGTCAACATAATTTAAGCCATGTACTTCCTCCGTCGGATATAATCGACGCGAAGTAAAGCTAGCTAGTGGAGGAAGTATGCATATCCACCCGTCGATTGAAACAAGAACAAAGGTAATCTTTCTATTCTTAATAGGTGATCCCATTTCTCTTCACATGCAATCTATCCACCTTATCAATCAACCTTGAGCAATCCTAACGCGCCACATCATGCAGTCTCCCACGTAAGCAAACTTGCCACTATTTTATATTCCACTAATTGGAGTTAATTTTCCATATTGTAACTGCAGCCCAGCAGGGCCTGCCTATTCCCCTTCCTGATCTACCAACAAATAAATGCCCCTTCGTCTCCCTACCAAAGAATTAAATCTCCCCGTCCAACCCTTCCTCTCCTCATTTCAGTTAACTCGCTCGCATTTAGATCGCGTGTTCATTTCCTTCCTGATCCCCTCCTCTTCCTCTTCTCATTCCACCCCATATAAAGATCCCTCGCACTTTGATCATGTGTTAAAAAATGAACTGATTTCCTCCCTTCTCTTCGTCTAATTTCGTTTTTTCGTGCCATGCAGCAGGCCTCCCTTCAAGATGGAAGCTGCAACAATCGATTCCTACGCAGGCAAGCAGTGTGTGTCTCGCCTACCAGGATATTGTCTTTGGCTTCACCCTCTCGCGTTCTGCGGTAGATTCATCCTGGGTTCTGCTTTTGGTGAGTGTCCTGCCATGCATACGGTTAGATGATTGGAGTTCTTTATCTTTAGATCCCGTTGTTGATTTCAATCTAGCTTTCAAATTGGGATTCCAGGTCAGGTATGTTTATTGTGATGTACAAATACAATCCTGAGCTCTCATCGTCCGATGTAGTTGGGTTTCGGGTTGCATTTTTATTTATTGTATTATGTGCCGAATTCTAACTTCAATGCAAAGAAGACACCCAGTCCAAGTGGAAGTACAGAGATTTGCTGCTACTAAACACACGCATTCTCATTTAGCCAGCAGACAAGGTTCAAATAGAAGTAGTTCGATGTCTTTCTTTTTTGTATCAGTTATGTAAGAAAGTCATTTAATACATGATGTTTATCTAATATTTTGATTTTTATATGCTGAACTGCTGACTGAATCCTCATTTTCATGGCCTGACAAGCCACTAGAGCTACATTCATCCCTTCTTTGTTTTCTTCACATTTCCTCGATTCAGATGTACAAGGTATCACAAAAAGATTTCAGTTGTTATTTCTCTTGGACAAAATGAATTTAATGAATATTTGATTTGAATATGCATGAAAAAGAGGAATCTGAATTGATGCTTGGTCATGGATCTAATAAACAACTGTCTTAGCTGGTCAAAAGCATCAATTCTTGCCTATTAATCGACAAAATAGTAACTCTGATATGAAAACAATATTCCATTCAGATTGTATTATTTAGTTTGAGCATAGCTGCCGTTTTTTCCTCTTGCATATTAGGGAGGAAAAGGCAGAAGCAGATAAAACACAATAGGCTGTAAAAAGATATTTTGATGTGTACAAGGGACTGCGGTCAAGCACTTAAGCTACATAATAGCTTGATTGATTCATGTCCGAAATGCATATGCATCCTTCCAAACACACAACTAATTAATCCAGATTACTTTATTTGTGACCTTTCAGTTTTCCTAGAACTTGGATACTCAACAAGTCAGCAACGATTGACAGATTGAAGAGTCGAGCTGAGGACATCCTTCGTCCAAAAATTTGATATCTTATTTTTTAGTACACATATCCTAGCTTCTTCCATCTGAGGTTTTCTCTGTCTGTGGTCCCAACCGTTCCTTTCGTACGATGGTGTAATGTGATATGCTCATTATTGAATTGCTTATATGGGGGTGTTTAATTGGACACAAGCATATAATTTGTCACACCATTGCTGTTTTCTTCAAGTACCTTCACTGTTCTGCAGTATTGAGATACCAACTTCTGCCTATCAAAATATATGAGTAAATATTTTTATTTATGTTTCATACATTTACTAAACATGCCTTTTCTCAGCTTCAGTCTAATTGTTGTTCAATTATGTCTTTTTTTTGTTAGTAATGGTACTCCTTTAATCAAACATTTCCCGCAACAACGTGCGGGGTACCATCTAGTACGTCTAACACATGGGGCGTATATATGGGATAGCGAGACTGTAACACCTCAAATTTCAAATAAAGGAAGAAGAACCAATCCAATTATCCAAATTTGAGAACCAACAAAAACTTTTCAAAATTCATATAGTGCCCTGCATAGGACTTGTGCATTTTGAGTGCTATGCCATGATGAGTGTTATTTTGTGTATGTGATAAACTCCACAACCCTAGAGTGATCCCATGATGATCACCAAACAAATAAATGAAAAAGAGAAAGAAATCAAATAAGAATAAAACCCTAAAAACCCTAACATATGACATATGATATTTTTATAAACTTTGACCCTAGATCCAATTAGTCTTCACCACTAGTGGTAATAGGTTATTAAATAGTTATTACAACTTTGAGAATCAAAGAAACCTCAATTAAATCAAAGCTAAGAATTAAAACTTACTCACATAAGATAATGGTCATTTTTGACAATTATAATCTGGTCCTCACTTTGAGCCTCTCTATTTCAAAATTTCTAAACTAAACACCTCCAACTCTTTGCATGCCATCCAAGTATACAACACAATGAACAACTTTTGTAAAGTGGACCATACCAAATTCATCTTGGATCACGAACTAGGATCAAGCAAAGTAGAGACTTTTAACAAAAACAAGATCAGCACATTTTTGAAATGGATCAAACCAGACCACTCCTTGGTCAATTCTTGGCTCAATTCAATGCATGGGACCTTCCTCTACCTAGCCCATGCAAAAACACACCATGGACACGACCAGAACATGGCCGGCCATGGCCATGCCGGTCACGTCGCCCTCGACGCCCACTCCTCTCTCCCCGCCTCTCCAGCCCTAAGCAACCTTGTCAAACGCGTCGCCCACGATCCCGGAAGATCGCCCGTACCCGCCGTTGAACGAGAGGACGACGCCACGACCCGCCATCGCCGCGCCCGGTACGCTCCGGGTACGCCGCCAACGGCATGGCGACGTCACCAGTGCACGGACACGTCCACGCGGCGCTCGCCAGATCTCGCCGTACCCGACCATATCCGCGCGCCGTAGTACTTCTCTCGCCACGCGGAGCTTGCCGGACATGCTCGCGTCACCCCCTAGCGCCTACCGTCGCCGGAGAGGAAGCTTCCTCCCGCCATGGTCGCGACAGTACACGCACGGCCCCGACCATCGTACGCCTCGCATTAACTCGCCATGGACGCTCTCGGATTCGCCGTACCCTTGCGATCGTCGCTGCGTCACCGCCTAGCCCTCTAGCTCGCCGGAGACGTCGCGCCCACGACGACTTGCTCACTGCCCCGCAGCACCCCCTCTCTCCTATAAATAGAGCACTCCCCGGACCAAACCAAGCACACCACCATGACTACCTCTCACCACCGCTTCGCCTCGCACCGCTAGCCACCTCAATCGTCGCCGGAGCAAGCTCAATCGAGCGATCGGAGCCGCGGAAGCTTCCGGTGAAATCGCCGTCGATCCAGGCCGCCTCGAGCTTCGCCACCGCTACGGGCTGCCTCGCCGTCGTCTACACCTTCGTTAGGCCCACCGCCAACCCTAGCCGGAGCCACGGTGAGCTCGCCGACCCCCTACCGCCGCCGCCGCACGTCGGGTTCTCGTCGGAGACGACGATGAATGCGAGCCGTTGATCCCTGTTCTAATCCAACGCACCACCCCGCCCCATACCGTTTCGGTGACGCTGAGTCACTGACGCGCGGACCCCACCCTGTCAGCACGCCGCGCGTCTGTGGACCGTGGTTGGGCTGAACTGGGTTGGTTTGGGCCGTTTTTAAACCTTTGGGCCCAGTTAGCTTTCCCGCGTGGCCCAGTAATTCAAATTTGAATTATCCAAATTCATTTAATCTCAATACTGGTTCCAACTTTGAAATTCAATAGATTGAAATTGGCTAAACCAAATTTGATGAACTTTATGTTGTTGGAAAGCTAAGAAAAAGATCTAACTAATGCCACTGGTACCTTGGTCAGATACTTGGTAGAATAAATGTGATAAAAATAACAAGACAGGGACTTTTACTTATTCAAATAATTATTAAAAATCAACCAAAATAGATATTAAGTTAATTCCAACTCTAGTAGCTCACATATGACTTACACTAATTGTTTCTGCAAGAAAATGGTGTGGTCACTTTGCATGATCATGCCCTAGTTTAATTAATGGATCATTTGACTAGTTTAACTAGTTGATATTATCCAAAACTATTAAAGTAAATCTTGTGGAGTTGTATGCTTCATTTAAACTTGTCTCACATGAATTCATGGGATGTTTGGACCCCTGGTTTCAAACTCTCTTATATGAATTACTTGAGATTTAAATCAAATATAGGGTGATTTAAATAGTATGAGGTGGTCTACCTCATTTAAATCATTTTCTTCAATAATGATGATGAATGGTTGACTTGGGTCAACATAACATTCATGTATTGCTATTGAGAAATTAAATCTTAAGAAGATTTCAATGAGAGGAATTTATTCCCCAAAACACTATATGAACATTACTTATCACATATGAATAAGAGGAAAGCATTTTCCTCAAGTCACCCACCAATCCACTTACTTATTTTATGTGTGTGCTTAGTATAGTTGTGTGAAATAATGATGTGTTTAGTATAGCCGTTGAGCTTGTTTGGTGATTATACTTCGTATTCTAAATTTAGACGCTAGCACCGGAGATTACCAAGAGGAAGGAGAATTCTACCCTGAAGAAGAAGGAGAAAACCTAGAGAACTACCAAGGCAAGATAATACTCTTGCAAAGTGCAAAGCTCACCTTGAGCAAGGCACCATGATACTTACTTTTCTTTATACAAGCCTATCTTTTGTGTACACCATACAAGTTCTACTTGTTGTGTTTTCCAAAGAGGAGTTAAAATTGGGATAGAGAACAAGATTACTAGATGAGTAGAGATAGCAAAGCAAAGTAGCACCCCTCATGATTAGTGCTAGTGCTAAAGTACTAAAATTTGACTACATTAGATGGGAGCATGTGAATGGTTGAATTTGAAACCTTGGGATGATGAAGCATTCCATTGAAGAGTTTGGTTTGGAGGTGAACAAGAGAAGATGGTGATTTTTGATAAAAACCTGATATTGGTTTGAATGCGATACCTTTCCAATTTTTGAGTACCCCCACAATACCTGATTATGGGTAGGGCTTAACTGGAAGTTTATAGATTTTAGTATGAGTTCCCTCCGAACACACATCATAGGGGTTATGCCGAGGCTGCCTCCGTTGTTGAGAAAGGATGTGAATTGAGGTGAAATTGTACGGCCAAGCCTCCGTGCGGTTCCCAGTGTTAACAGCTTGGTTTTCACTCGGGAGGCCAAGCTCATGGGGAGAGGTGCTCATACTAGGATGTGTAAGTGAAAGGTTATGGTTGATGATCCGCGTACTTGTGTTACGGTGACTCGGAGTTATTCCGACGGATGAAATCAAATGTTGTGGCACAAGTGTGCAACCTCTGCAGAGTGTAAACCTATTCGAATAGCCGTGTCCACGGTTACGGACGGTTGGAAGGGCCATACAGTTTCCGGTGTCAGATTTTTGAAAGCTTTAGTAAATGTGAATGGTGACTTGGTGACTCTTTGGGTATTTGAACAAATGAGGTGGGAATGACACTAATGTTCCCACTTAAGTTAGTTAGTACATGATCCAAACTTGTGAACTAAAATATGGCTTATGCAAGTTAAAATAGAGCTTAGTTTCTTTAATGGGCATTTTACAATAGTATTAGTTTGCAAGTACTTGAAGTACTTACGGCTTTGTCCCCGGCTATTCAAATGGCCAGAGTACGAGGAGGAACAGAACTATCACGAGGATGACCAGCAGGACGCCTACGACAACTAGGGGTTTCTGACGTCAAAATGTTGGCCTGTGGACTAGAGAGTTCCGTTACTATTACGCTTCCGCTATGTATGAACTTGTGTATGTTGTTGATTGTGAGATCAACTATTCGTGTAATATGAATCATGTGATTCAAGATTGTAAGACATTATGGCTTGTAATAAATAATGATCGTGATATTCGACTATTATGCCTCGCAACAACATTATCCCGGGATTGCGATGAATGATATAATAGGCATCTGGACTTAAAAATCCGGGTGTTGACAAGTTGGTATCAGAGCCATTGTTTGACCTTAGAAAACCTTAGTTAGAATGGGCGTTCATAAAAACATAACTTTGAAATACAAAGGAAAAGGTTATTTATGAAAAGTTAGTCATATTCTTGTCTTGGAGGCTTTTTCAAAACTTGATAAAAACATGCTCTTTATTATTATGTCTACCTAAAACTTTGCCACACTTGATCAAATGTCTAACTTACTCTCCTAATTCACTTTCAGATGGAGCCCAACGCACCCGTCAACACCAAGTTTTACCAACTTGGTAACGGAGGCAGCTTGATCTTCGAGCACGATCTCACCGCGGTCTCGAACTTTCTGGGGCGCCTCCAGCCCGAGTTCCATGGGATCCAGATGGATGATCAGCCTGGCGGAGAGCTACAGTGGATCATTACGGTGGATCTGAGGGGGAACATGGAGTCTCCTACCACGGACGGGATCCTGTTCTCTTTCCGTGAGAGCAACCGGCTCGATGGATCGGCACGCGGCTCCGCAGGAGGCACCGGCTCGCCTTTGCGGACAGAACACGGTACGTCTGCTTGCGTCCCGTTTCGCTCACCTAGTGAAGCGTGATGCCAACGGAGTACCTATGGATCTGCAGTCCCACCCTGAGCTGAGGCATCACGCCGAGCATCTAGACTTCATGCTGTATCACACTCAGCTGGATCTGGATAACGCCCGGATGTATGCAAACCAGACTCACCTCGCGCTGGCTACACATGGAGATGCCATCAAGCATCTGTCCCGGTGCCGCAACAAGCTTCGCCTGAAGTGTGCGAAGAAGGATGTCACCATTACACGCCTTCGCGCACAGATAGCATCACTTGAGGCCACCGTCAAGGCCCAGGAGGAGCAGCTGATGGAGATAGAGGAAGACGAGGTCGGTATCGATATTCAGGGAGGAGACGCCTTCCTGAGTGACGACGACGACTTTGAGGAGGACGAGTTCACGGAGGAGGAGGACTACGAGTTCCTGGAGCCAGGACCTGATGATGTCGTTCCCATTGACATCAAGGATGAGGGTAGTCACACTTGAGCACTGAAGTAGGTGTGAGTTGTATCCCGTCCCATGTATCGTAGCATGAAGGGTTCTTAAAACCCTTGGGTATGAGTGTGTTTTCATTCCTTGTATCGTAGTCTGAAAAATGGTTCTTAAAACCATGGGAGGAATGGCATGTAGTTTGTAATGTGTTATGTGGAATGAATGAATGTTTGTGTGTGTCATTCAAAGCATTCAAATTTTTCTTAAGTCTTGAACTCATTCAAAATAAACCATAAAAATTCCCTCTTATCTTATAATCTCCTGTATGTTCAGATGGCCCCTCCCAATCGCAACAACAACGATGCAATGATGCAACTGCTGCAAACCCTGCTTCAAGACAGGGAGACTGAAAGAGCTGAACGTCAAGCCAACATCACTGCACTGCAAAATCTTGCAAACCAAGGCCATGGAAACCATGATCATCCAGGATCCAAGCTCAAGAACTTTCAGAATACCAACCCTCCGGTGTTCAGCAAGACGGAGGAACCCCTCGATGCCGATGACTGGCTTCAAACCATGGAAAACAATCTGGAGGTAGCGGGAGTAGAACCCAACGAGATGGTTCTGTTTGCCACTCATTACCTCGCAGGACCTGCCCGAGCCTGGTGGATTAGCACACGTGCCATGAATGGAGGTCAGTTCATGACTTGGGCAGATTTCAAGCTCAAGTTCAGCAAGTACCATGTACCCCCGGGTCTTATCAAGAAGATGAGGGATGAGTTCCGTGAACTGAAGCAAGGTCGCATGACGGTGGTAGAATACCGCGACAGGTTCCTTACCCTGTCAAGGTACGCCCCGATGAGGCCGATACTACCGAGAAGAGGCAAGAGAGATTCCTGAATGGACCGCATGATGAGATGCAGACGGTCCTAGTCAACATCCCCTTTGCAGATCTAGAAGCCCTTGTTGACTCTGCCATTCAGATGGAGGGCAAGTTGAACCAAGCCAATGAAAACCGCAAACGTCGAATGATGCACCAGAGTGGGCCTAGCAATGCCCCGAAGTATCGCCCCAGCTCAAGCGGAGGTTTCATTCCGAGGAACAACAACAAGCCCCCTATGCAGAACTCGCGCCCCGGTTATCAGAACCGGAGTGGAGGAAACTCCAGGCCAGGAGGCAACACCAACCACTACAACAACAACAACAACTTCAACCGTGCTCCGCCCAGAGCTCCCAACAACAACAACAACACCAACACCGCTCCAAGGACTGGAAGCAACGCCGTTCCTGTCGCCACCAAGGACAAGTCCACTATCACTTGCTATGAGTGCGGAGTGGTGGGGCACTACTCCAACGAGTGTCCCAAGAGACTCGCCAAGCTCGCCGGCAACACCGCTGCACCTGCTCAGCAGCAACGCCGCGTTTCCACTGGAAAGAAGTTCGCCCCCAACAACCCCAATAACCGCAACGGCCGTCTCTTCCACATGAATGCCGAAGAAGCCCAGGAAGCACCAGATGTTGTACTGGGTATGTTTCCTGTCAACTCAGTACCTGCCAGAGTGTTGTTTGATTCCGGAGCATCTCATTCTTTTGTCACCGAAGACTTTGCATCAACAAGTAAAATTCAACCCCTCAGTTTGAAACATGTCATGATAGTTCAAATCCCCGGATCAACCACTAAAGCCAGAAAATTTTGTAAAAATGTACCCATCGGAATTCATGAAGTAGAGTTCTATGCCAATTTGATAATTTTGGGAACCAAAGGTTTGGAAGTAGTGCTTGGGAATGGATTGGATGGCGAAACATCATGGAATGATTGATCGTGCCAAGAAAGCCATCACCATGACCAGTAGCACCGGTATCTTAGTGGAACATGTCTCCGAACTACTACCTAGAAAGTTTACCCGCAACCGCGAGCGTAGCCAAGCCAACTCCGGATCAAATCGAGGTCGTTTGTCGATACCCTGATGTGTTTCCCGAAGGTTTACCCGGTATGCCCCCAGATCGGGATATCGAGTTTATCATCGAGTTAATTCCCGGAACCGGACCTATAGCCCAGAGAGCCTACAGCATGAACCCAGCGGAGCTAGTAGAACTGAAGAAGCAATTGGATGAATTGTTAGCCAAAGGTCTGATTAGACCAAGTGCGTCACCTTGGAGATCCCCCGTTTTGTTTGTGGATAAGAAGGATGGTGCCAGTCGTTTATGTACGGACTATCGTAAACTTAACGATGTCACCATCAAGAACAAATACCCTTTGCCGAAGATAGAAGATTTGTTTGATCGACTAACCGGAGCCATAGTGTTCTCAAAGATTGACCTCAGGACTGGATATCACCAGCTGAAGATCCGAGCGTCGGACATTCCCAAAACTGCCTTTACCACCAGATATGGATTGTACGAGTACAATGTCATGTCATTTGGATTAACCAATGCCCCTGCTTATTTCATGAATCTCATGAATAAGATCTTCATGAACTTCTTGGATAAGTTTGTTGTCGTTTTCATCGATGACATCCTAATCTACTCCAAATCCGAGGAAGAACATGAGCAACACCTAGAAGCTGTCCTAGAGACCCTGAGAGAGCATAAGCTGTATGCTAAGTTCAGTAAATGTGAGTTTTGGTTAAAGAAAGTTGGATTCCTGGGGCATATCTTGTCCGCAGGAGGAATTGCCGTAGACCCCGCCAAGATCAAGACTGTTGCAGAATGGAAAGCCCCAACCACCCAGACCGAGGTCCGTGCTTTCCTTGGATTAGCCGGATACTACCGCAGATTTGTAGAAGGTTTTTCGAGTATCGCTCGACCAATGACCCAATTGCTGAAGAAAGATAAGAAGTTCGAATGGACGGACAAATGTGAAGAGAGTTTTCAACAACTCAAGCTTCGACTGACCACAGCCCCAATTTTGATCATGCCGGACATCACCAAACCCTTTGATGTCTACTGCGATGCATCCAAGATTGGTCTCGGATGTGTGCTTATGCAAGAAGGCAAAGTGATCTCTTATTTGTCCCGACAGATCGAAGCGAAGCATGAGCGGAACTACCCCACCCATGACCTCGAACTCGCAGCTGTAGTTTTAGCACTAAAGGTGTGGCGTCATTACCTCATGGGTAATCGCTGCGAGATCTATTCGGATCACAAGAGCCTGAAGTATATCTTTACCCAGAAGGAGCTAAATATGAGACAAAGAATATGGTTAGAACTGATTAAGGATTATGATATGGAGATCCACTACCACCCCGGCAAGGCCAATGTGGTAGCGGATGCGTTGAGTAGATTGCCGTGTCAGTTGAACTCAATGATAGCAGAAGAACAACCCAGTTTGTATCAGGAGTTTGAACAGTTTAGAATGGAGTTAGTCAGTGAAGGATTCCTAGCCAGCATGGAGCTACAACCCACCTTGATTGGTCAGATCAAGGAAGCTCAGAAGGGAAATGCCAGCATTGACGGAATCAAGACCCAGATAGTCGCAGGAAAAGCTCCAGGATTCACTGTGGATGAAGCCGGAATTCTTTGGTACAAAGGACGTCTCTGCGTACCATCGGATTCAGATCTGAAGCAAGTCATCCTGAAGGAAGCCCATGACACCCTATACTCTATTCACCCCGGAGGTACCAAGATGTACCAAGATTTGAAGGAACAATTTTGGTGGCATGGAATGAAGAGGGAGATCGGAAGCTACATCGCCAAGTGTGATATCCGTCGGCCGAGTCAAGGCTGAACATCAGCGACCCGCAGGACTGCTGCAACCCTTGCAGATACCGGAATGGAAGTGGGACTCGGTAGGAATGGACTTTATCACTCGGTTTACCCAAATCCAGCAAAGGCAACGATTCTATATGGGTAGTGGTGGATAGATTGACCAAAGTAGCCCATTTCATCGCTGTCAAGACCACCTATCAAGGACCAAAGTTAGCTGAGCTGTACATCTCCAGAATAGTCGCCCTGCACGGAACCCCGAAGTCGATAGTGTCAGATAGAGGATCACAGTTCACCTCAAGGTTCTGGCAGAAAGTGCATGAAGGCCTGGGAACCCGTCTGAACTTCAGCACCGCCTATCACCCGCAGACCGATGGACAGACTGAGAGAGTCAACCGGATACTAGAGGACATGTTGAGAGCATGTGTACCGGAGTACGGATCCAAGTGGGAAGATTGTCCGCCTTACGCAGAATTCTCTTACAACAACGAGTTACCAAGCCAGCCCTACGGATGGCCCCCTTTGAAGCTTTGTACGGAAGGAAGTGCCGTACCCCCTGAACTGGCTCGGAAGTAGGAGAAAGCCAAGTCTTTGGACCTGATGTTCTTCGTGAAGCCGAAGAGAAGGTGCACAAGATCCGAGAGTACCTCAAGACCGCTCAGTCCCGACGGAAGAGTTACGCCGACAAGAGACGCCGAGAGATGACCTTCGAGATCGGAGATTTTGTCTATCTCAAGGTATCCCCCCTGAAAGGAATGCAGAGATTTCAGCTAAAAGGAAAGCTTGCCCCTAGATATGTCGGACCTTTCAAAGTTCTGAGTCGCCGAGGCGAAGTATCCTATCAATTAGAATTACCTGAAGAAATGTCAGCTGTGCACGACGTATTTCACATCTCACTCCTGCGAAAGTGCCTGGAAGTCCTGATGGCGTGTATTTCACACGTTCGTTGGGCAACCCCAAGAGGAAGGTATGATGCGCACAGCAGCAAGTTTTCCCTCAGAAAGAAACCAAGGTTTATCGAACCAGGAGGAGCCAAGAAGCACGTTGAAGGTTGATGGCGGCGGGATGTAGTGCGGCGCAACACCGGAGATTCCGGCGCCAACGTGGAACCTGCACAACACAACCAAGCTACTTTGCCCCAACGAAACAGTTGAGGTTGTCAATCTCACCGGCTTGCTGTAACAAAGGATTAACCGTATTGTGTGGAAGATGATTGTTTGCAGAGAAAACAGTAGAAACAAGTATTGCAAGAGATTGTATTTCGAGTAAAGAGAATTGGACCGGGGTCCACAGTTCACTAGAGGTGTCTCTCCCATAAGACGAACAGACATGTTGGGTGAACAAATTACAGTTGGGCAATTGACAAATAAAGAGAGCATGACAATGCACATACATATCATGATGAGTATAGTGAGATTTAATTGGGCATTACGACAAAGTACATAGACCGCCATCCAACTGCATCTATGCCTAAAAAGTCCACCTTCGGGTTATCATCCGAACCCCTCCAAGTATTAAGTTGCAAACAACGGACAATTGCATTAAGTATGGTGCGTAATGTAATCAACAACTACATCCTTAGACATAGCATCAATGTTTTATCCCTAGTGGCAACAAGACAACACAACCTTAGAACTTTCTCATCATCTGTCCCGGTGTCAATGCAGGCATGAACCCACTATCGAGCATAAGTACTCCCTCTTGGAGTTAAAAGCATCTACTTGGCCGGAGCATCTACTAATAACGGAGAGCATGCAAGATCATAAACAACACATAAGCATAACTTTGATAATCAACATAACAAGTATTCTCTATTCATCGGATCCCAACAAACGCAACATATAGAATTACATATAGATGATCTTGATCATGATAGGCAGCTCACAAGATCCGACAATGATAGCACAATGGGGAGAAGACAACCATCTAGCTACTGCTATGGACCCATAGTCCAGGGGTAGACTACTCACTCATCACTCCGGAGGCGACCATGGCGGTGTAGAGTCCTCCGGGAGATGAATCCCCTCTCCCGGCAGGAGTGCCGGAGGCGATCTCCAGGATCCCCCGAGATGGGATCGGCGGCGACGGCGTCTCGGCAATGTTTTCCGTATCGTGGCTCTCGGTGCGGGGGTTTCGTCACGGAGGCTATTTGTAGGCGGAAGGGCAGGTCAAGAGGCGGCACAGGGGGCCCAGACCACGGGCCGGCGCGGCCGGGGTGGGGCCGCGCCGCCCTAGGGTTTGGCCACCCCGTGGCCCCTCTTCGTCTCTCCTTCGGACTTCCGGAAGCTTCGTGAGAAAATAGGCCTCCGGGCTTTAATTTCGTCCAATTCCGAGAATATTTCTTTACTAGGATTTCTGAAACCAAAAACAGCAGAAAACAAGCAATCGGCACTTCGGCATCTTGTTAATAGGTTAGTTCCAGAAAATGCACGAATATGATATAAAGTGTGCATAAAACATGTAGATAACATCAATAATGTGGCATGGAACACAAGAAATTATCGATACGTTGGAGACGTATCAGCATCCCCAAGCTTAGTTCTGCTCGTCCCGAGCAGGTAAAACGATAACAAAGATAATTTCTGGAGTGACATGCCATCATAAACTTGATCATACTATTTGTAAAGCATATGTAGAGAATGCAGCGATCAAAACAATGGTAATGACATGAGTAAACAAGTGAATCATAAAGCAAAGACTTTTCATGAATAGCATTTCAAGACAAGCATCAATAAGTCTTGCATAAGAGTTAACTCATAAAGCAATAATTCAAAGTAAAGGTATTGAAGCAACACAAAAGAAGATTAAGTTTCAGCGGTTGCTTTCAACTTGTAACATGTATATCTCATGGATATTGTCAACATAGAGTAATATAATAAGTGCAATAAGCAAGTATGTAAGAATCAATGCACGAGTTCACACAAGTGTTTGCTTCTTGAGGTGGAGAGAAATAGGTGAACTGACTCAACATAAAAGTAAAAAGAATGGTCCTCATAGAGGAAAAGCATCGATTGCTATATTTGTGCTAGAGCTTTGATTTTGAAAACATGAAACAATTTTGTCAACGGTAGTAATAAAGCATATGCATCATGTAAATTATATCTTATAAGTTGCAAGCCTCATGCATAGTGTACTAATAGTGCTCGCACCTTGTCCTAATTAGCTTGGACTACCTGGATTATCACCGCAATACATATGCTTTAACCAAGTATCACAAAGGGGTACCTCTATGCCGCCTGTACAAAGGTCTAAGGAGAAAGCTCGCATTTGGATTTCTCGCTTTTGATTATTCTCAACTTAGACATCCATACCGGGACAACATAGACAACTGATAATGGACTCCTCTTTTAATGCTTTAAGCATTCAACAACAATTAATTCTTTTCTCATTAGAGATTTGAGGATGTTTGTCCAAAACTGAAACTTCCACCATGGAACATGGCTTTAGTTAGCGGCCCAATGTTCTTCTCTCACAATATGCATGCTCAAACCATTCAACTCAGTGTAGATCTCCCTTACTTCAGACAAGACGAACATGCATAGCAACTCACATGAAATTCAACAATGAGTTGATGGCGTTCCCCAGTAAACATGGTTATCGCACAACAAGCAACTTAATAAGAGATAAAGTGCATAATTACATATTCAATACCACAATAGTTTTTAAGCTATTTGTCCCATGAGCTATATATTGCAAAGGTGAATGATGGAATTTTAAAGGTAGCACTCAAGCAATTTACTTTGGAATGGCGGGAAAATACCATGTAGTATAGGTAGGTATGGTGGACACAAATGGCATAGTGGTTGGCTCAAGTATTTTGGATGCATGAGAAGTATTCCCTCTCGATACAAGGTTTAGGCTAGCAAGGTTGTTTGAGGCAAACACAAGGATGAACGGTGCAGCAAAACTCACATAAAAGACATATTGTAAACATTATAAGACTCTACACCGTCTTCCTTGTTGTTCAAAACTCAATACTAGATATTATCTAGACCTTAGAGAAACCAAATATGCAAACCAAATTTTAGCATGCTCTATGTATTTCTTCATTAATGGGTGCAAAGCATATGATGCAAGAGCTTAAACATGAGCACAACAATTGCCAAGTATCACATTACCCAAAACATTTATAGCAATTACTACATGTATCATTTTCCAATTCCAACCATATAACAATTTAACGAAGGAGAAACTTCGCCATGAATACTATGAGTAGAAACCAAGGACATATTTGTCCATAAGCTACAGCGGAGTGTGTATCTCTCCCATAAAGTGAATGCTAGGATCCATTTTATTCAAACAAAACAAAAACAAAACGACGCTCCAAGAAAAAGCACATAAGATGTGGCCGAATAAAAATGTAGTTTCGGGGAGGAACCCGATAATTTGTTGATGAAGAAGGGGATGCCTTGGGCATCCCCAAGCTTAGACAGCTTGAGTCTTCTTGATATATGCAGGGGTGAACCACCGGGTGCATCCCCAAGCTTAGAGCTTTCACTCTCCTTGATCATGTTGCATCATACTCCTCTCTTGATCCTTGAAAACTTCCTCCACACCAAACTCGAAACAACTCATTAGAGGGTTAGTGCTCAATATAAATTGACATATTCAGAGGTGACACACTCATTCTTAACACTTCTGGACATTGCATAATGCTACTGGACATTAGTGGATCAAAGAAATTCATCCAACATAGCGAAAGAGGCAATGCGAAATAAAAGGCAGAATCTGTCAAAACAGAACAGTTCGTATTGACGAATTTTAAAATGGCACCAGACTTGCTCAAATGAAAATGCTCAAATTGAATGAAAGTTGCGTACATATCTGAGGATCATGCACGTAAATTGGCATAATTTTCTGAGCTTCCTGCAGGGCAGTGGGCTCAGATTCGTGACAGCAAAGAAATCTGGAACTGCGCAGTAATCCAAATCTAGTACTTACTTTTCTATCAACGGCTTAACTTGGCACAACAAAACTCAAAACTAAGATAAGGAGAGGTTGCTACAGTAGTAAACAACTTCCAAGACACAAAATAAAAACAAAGTACTGTAGGTAAAAACATGGGTTGTCTCCCATAAGCGCTTTTCTTTAACGCCTTTCAGCTAGGCGCAGAAAGTGTGTATCAAGTAACATCGAGAGATGTCTTCTCTTTAGCTAGTTTTTCATTTTCTTCTCTATCCCACCTAGCACGCAGTTCAGCCATTAATCTTATATTCTCATTAATTCTAACTTGGATGGCATTTGCTGTAGTAACAATTTTATTTTCAATGTCCCTATTGGGCATAACTTTCGATTTCAAAAGATCAACATCAGAGGCAAGACTATCAACTCTAGAAACAAGAATATCAATTTTATTGAGCTTTTCCTCAACAGATTTGTTAAAGGCAGTTTGTGTACTAATAAATTCTTTAAGCATGGCTTCAAGTCCAGGGGGTGAATTCCTATTATTGTTGTAAGAATTTCCATAAGAATTACCATAGCCGTTGCCATTATTATAAGGATATGGCCTATAGTTATTACTAGAATTGTTCCGATAAGCATTGTTGTTAAAATTATTATTTTTGATGAAGTTTACATCAACATGTTCTTCTTGTGCAACCAATGAAGCTAACGGAACATTATTAGGATCAACATTAGATCTACCATTCGCAAGCATAGACATAATAGCATCAATTTTATCACTCAAGGAGGAGGATTCTTTGACAGAATTTACCTTCTTACCTTGTGGAGCTCTTTCCGTGTGCCATTCAGAGTAATTTATCATCATATCATCAAGAAGTTTTGTAGCCGCCCCCAATGTGATGGACATAAAGGTACCTCCAGTAGCTGAATCCAATAAATTCCGCGAAGAAAAATTTAGTCTCGCATAGAAGGTTTGGATGATCATCCAAGTAGTCAATCCATGGGTTGGGCAATTTTTAACCGAGAGATTTCATTCTTTCCCAAGCTTGAGCAACATGTTCAGTATCTAATTGTTTAAAATTCATTATGCTACTCCTCAAAGATATAATTTTAGCGAGGGGATAATATCTACCAATAAAAGCATCCTTGCATTTAGTCCATGAATCAATACTATTCTTAGGCAGAGATAGCAACCAATCTTTAGCTCTTCCTCTTAATGAGAAAGGGAACAATTTTAGTTTAATAATATCACCATCTACATCTTTATATTTTTGCATTTCACATAGTTCAACAAAATTATTGAGATGGGCAGCGAGCATCATCGGAACTAACACCCGGAAAATTGATGGTTCATGACAAGATTCGATAGAAGCGGGTTTAATTTCAAAGAATTCTGCTGTAGTAGCAGGTGGAGCAATAGGTGTGCATAAGAAATCATTATTATTTGTGGTTGTGAAGTCACACAACTTAGTATTTTCAGCGTTGGCCATTTTAGCAATAGTAAATAAAGCAAACTAGATAAAGTAAATGCAAGTAAACTAATTTTTTTTGTGTTTTTGATATAGCAAACAAGATAGCAAATAAAGTAAAACTAGCAACTAATTTTTTTGTATTTTGATATAAGTGCAGCAAACAAAGTAGTAAATAAAATAAAGCAAGACAAAAACAAAGTAAAGAGATTGAGAAGTGGAGACTCCCCTTGCGGCGTGTCTTGATCTCCCCGGCAACGGCGCCGGAAAAAGAGCTTGATGGCGTGTATTTCACACGTTCGTTGGGCAACCCCAAGAGGAAGGTATGATGCGCACAGCAGCAAGTTTTCCCTCGGAAAGAAACCAAGGTTTATCGAACCGAGGAGGAGCCAAGAAGCACGTTGAAGGTTGATGGCGGCGGGATGTAGTGCGGCGCAACACCGGAGATTCCGGCGCCAACGTGGAACCTGCACAACACAACCAAGCTACTTTGCCCCAACGAAACGGTGAGGTTGTCAATCTCACCGGCTTCTGCTGTAACAAAGGATTAACCGTATTGTGTGGAAGATGATTGTTTGCGAGAGAAAACGGTAGAAACAAGTATTGCGATAGATTGTATTTCGGTAAAGAGAATTGGACCGGGGTCCACGGTTCACTAGAGGTGTCTCTCCCATAAGACGAACAGCATGTTGGGTGAACAAATTACGGTTGGGCAATTGACAAATAAAGAGAGCATGACAATGCACATACATATCATGATGAGTATAGTGAGATTTAATTGGGCATTACGACAAAGTACATAGACCGCCATCCAACTGCATCTATGCCTAAAAAGTCCACCTTCGGGTTATCATCCGAACCCCCTCCGAGTATTAAGTTGCAAACAACGAGACAATTGCATTAAGTATGGTGCGTAATGTAATCAACAACTACATCCTTAGACATAGCATCAATGTTTTATCCCTAGTGGCAACAGACACAACACAACCTTAGAACTTTCCATCCATTGTCCCGAGTGTCAATGCGAGGCATGAACCCACTATCGAGCATAAGTACTCCCTCTTGGAGTTAAAAGCATCTACTTGGCCGGAGCATCTACTAATAACGGAGAGCATGCAAGATCATAAACAACACATAAGCATAACTTTGATAATCAACATAACAAGTATTCTCTATTCATCGGATCCCAACAAACGCAACATATAGAATTACATATAGATGATCTTGATCATGATAGGCAGCTCACAAGATCCGACAATGATAGCACAATGGGGAGAAGACAACCATCTAGCTACTGCTATGGACCCATAGTCCAGGGGTAGACTACTCACTCATCACTCCGGAGGCGACCATGGCGGTGTAGAGTCCTCCGGGAGATGAATCCCCTCTCCGGCGGGGTGCCGGAGGCGATCTCCGAGGATCCCCCGAGATGGGATCGGCGGCGACGGCGTCTCGGTAATGTTTTCCGTATCGTGGCTCTCGATGCGGGGGTTTCGTCACGGAGGCTATTTGTAGGCGGAAGGGCAGGTCAAGAGGCGGCACGGGGGCCCAAACCACGGGCCGGCGCGGCCAGGGGTGGGGCCGCGCCGCCCTAGGGTTTGGCCACCCCGTGGCCCCTCTTCGTCTCTCCTTCGGACTTCCGGAAGCTTCGTGAGAAAATAGGCCTCCGGGCTTTAATTTCGTCCAATTCGAGAATATTTCTTTACTAGGATTTCTGAAACCAAAAACAGCAGAAAACAAGAACGGCACTTCGGCATCTTGTTAATAGGTTAGTTCCGGAAAATGCACGAATATGATATAAAGTGTGCATAAAACATGTAGATAACATCAATAATGTGGCATGGAACACAAGAAATTATCGATACGTTGGAGACGTATCAAGTCCCCGAGAAGACGGAAGTGTTCAAGAACATCGATCACCGTTCGGTGGATATCAATCAAGACCTGACATACCGCGAAGTGCCGATTCGCATCTTGGAAGAAGCATATAGAACCACTCGCACTCGAAGCATCAAGTTTCGAAGATACGATGGAGCAACCATACCGAAGATGAAGCCACTTGGGAGCGGGAGGAAGACATGAAGAAAGAGTACCCAGATCTCTTTAATCAATAAACTTTATTTTTTCTTTTAGATCTCGGGACGAGATCTTTTGTAAGGGGGAAGGGTTTGTAACACCTCAAATTTCAAATAAAGGAAGAAGAACCAATCCAATTATCCAAATTTGAGAACCAACAAAAACTTTTCAAAATTCATATAGTGCCACGCATAGGACTTGTGCATTTTGAGTGCTATGCCATGATGAGTGTTATTTTGTGTATGTGATAAACTCCACAACCCTAGAGTGATCCCATGATGATCACCAAACAAATAAATGAAAAAGAGAAAGAAATCAAATAAGAATAAAACCCTAAAAACCCTAACATATGACATATGATATTTTTATAAACTTTGACCCTAGATCCAATTAGTCTTCACCACTAGTGGTAATAGGTTATTAAATAGTTATTACAACTTTGAGAATCAAAGAAACCTCAATTAAATCAAAGCTAAGAATTAAAACTTACTCACATAAGATAATGGTCATTTTTGACAATTATAATCTGGTCCTCACTTTGAGCCTCTCTATTTCAAAATTTCTAAACTAAACACCTCCAACTCTTTGCATGCCATCCAAGTATACAACACAATGAACAACTTTTGTAAAGTGGACCATACCAAATTCATCTTGGATCACGAACTAGGATCAAGCAAAGTAGAGACTTTTTAACAAAAACAAGATCAGCACATTTTTGAAATGGATCAAACCAGACCACTCCTTGGTCAATTCTTGGCTCAATTCAATGCATGGGACCTTCCTCTACCTAGCCCATGCAAAAACACACCATGGACACGACCAGAACATGGCCGGCCATGGCCATGCCGGTCACGTCGCCCCTCGACGCCCACTCCTCTCTCCCTGCCTCTCCAGCCTAAGCAACCTTGTCAAACGCGTCGCCCACGATCCCAGAAGATCGCCCGTACCCGCCGTTGAACGAGAGGACGACGCCACGACCCGCCATCGCCGCGCCCGGTACGCTCCGGGTACGCCGCCAACGGCATGGCGACGTCACCGGTGCACGGACACGTCCACGCGGCGCTCGCCGGATCTCGCCGTACCCGACCATATCCGCGCGCCGTAGTACTTCTCTCGCCACGCGGAGCTTGCCGGACATGCTCGCGTCACCCCTAGCGCCTACCGTCGCCGGAGAGGAAGCTTCCTCCCGCCATGGTCGCGACAGTACACGCACGGCCCCGACCATCGTACGCCTCGCATTAACTCGCCATGGACGCTCTCGGATTCGCCGTACCCTTGCGATCGTCGCTGCGTCACCGCCTAGCCCTCTAGCTCGCCGGAGACGTCGCGCCCACGACGACTTGCTCCTGCGCCCGCAGCACCCCCTCCCTCCTATAAATAGAGCACTCCCCGGACCAAACCAAGCACACCACCATGACTACCTCTCACCACCGCTTCGCCTCGCACCGCTAGCCACCTCAATCGTCGCCGGAGCAAGCTCAATCGAGCGATCGGAGCCGCGGAAGCTCTGGTGAAATCGCCGTCGATCCGGGCCGCCTCGAGCTTCGCCCGCTGCTACGAGGCTGCCTCGCCGTCGTCTACACCTTCGTCGAGCCCACTTGCCAACCCTAGGCTGGAGCCACGGTGAGCTCGCCGACCCCCTACTCGCCGCCGCCGCACGTCGGGTTCTCGTCGGAGACGACGATGAATGCGAGCCGTTGATCCATGTTCTAATCCAACGCACCACCCCGCCCCATACCGTTTCGGTGGCCGGAGTCAGCGACGCGCGGACCCCACCTCGTCGGCACGCCGCGCGTCTGTGGACCGTGGTTGGGCTGAACTGGGTTGGTTTGGGCCGTTTTTAAACCTTTGGGCCCAGTTAGCTTTCCCGCGTGGCCCAGTAATTCAAATTTGAATTATCCAAATTCATTTAATCTCAATACTGGTTCCAACTTTGAAATTCAATAGATTGAAATTGGCTAAACCAAATTTGATGAACTTTATGTTGTTGGAAAGCTAAGAAAAAGATCTAACTAATGCCACTGGTACCTTGGTCAGATACTTGGTAGAATAAATGTGATAAAAATAACAAGACAGGGACTTTTACTTATTCAAATAATTATTAAAAATCAACCAAAATAGATATTAAGTTAATTCCAACTCTAGTAGCTCACATATGACTTACACTAATTGTTTCTGCAAGAAAATGGTGTGGTCACTTTGCATGATCATGCCCTAGTTTAATTAATGGATCATTTGACTAGTTTAACTAGTTGATATTATCCAAAACTATTAAAGTAAATCTTGTGGAGTTGTATGCTTCATTTAAACTTGTCTCACATGAATTCATGGGATGTTTGGACCCCTGGTTTCAAACTCTCTTATATGAATTACTTGAGATTTAAATCAAATATAGGGTGATTTAAATAGTATGAGGTGGTCTACCTCATTTAAATCATTTTCTTCAATAATGATGATGAATGGTTGACTTGGGTCAACATAACATTCATGTATTGCTATTGAGAAATTAAATCTTAAGAAGATTTCAATGAGAGGAATTTATTCCCCAAAACACTATATGAACATTACTTATCACATATGAATAAGAGGAAAGCATTTTCCTCAAGTCACCCACCAATCCACTTACTTATTTTATGTGTGTGCTTAGTATAGTTGTGTGAAATAATGATGTGTTTAGTATAGCCGTTGAGCTTGTTTGGTGATTATACTTCGTATTCTAAATTTAGACGCTAGCACCGGAGATTACCAAGAGGAAGGAGAATTCTACCCGAAGAAGAAGGAGAAAACCTAGAGAACTACCAAGGCAAGATAATACTCTTGCAAAGTGCAAAGCTCACCTTGAGCAAGGCACCATGATACTTACTTTTCTTTATACAAGCCTATCTTTTGTGTACACCATACAAGTTCTACTTGTTGTGTTTTCCAAAGAGGAGTTAAAATTGGGATAGAGAACAAGATTACTAGATGAGTAGAGATAGCAAAGCAAAGTAGCACCCCTCATGATTAGTGCTAGTGCTAAAGTACTAAAATTTGACTACATTAGATGGGAGCATGTGAATGGTTGAATTTGAAACCTTGGGATGATGAAGCATTCCATTGAAGAGTTTGGTTTGGAGGTGAACAAGAGAAGATGGTGATTTTTGATAAAAACCTGATATTGGTTTGAATGCGATACCTTTCCAATTTTTGAGTACCCCCACAATACTGATTATGGGTAGGGCTTAGCCGGAAGTTTATAGATTTTAGTATGAGTTCCTACGAACACACATCATAGGGGTTATGCCGAGGCTGCCTCCGTTGTTGAGAAAGGATGTGAATTGAGGTGAAATTGTACGGCCAAGCCACTGTGCGGTTCCCGGGTTAACAGGTTGGTTTTCATTTGGGAGGCCAAGCTCATGGGGAGAGGTGCTCATACTAGGATGTGTAAGTGAAAGGTTATGGTTGATGATCCGCGTGCGTGTTACGGTGACTCGGAGTTATTCAGACGGATGAAATCAAATGTTGTGGCACAAGTGTGCAACCTCTGCGAGTGTAAACCTATTCGAATAGCCGTGTCCACGGTTACGGACGGTTGGAAGGGCCATACAGTTTCCGGTGTCAGATTTTTGAAAGCTTTAGTAAATGTGAATGGTGACTTGGTGACTCTTTGGGTATTTGAACAAATGAGGTGGGAATGACACTAATGTTCCCACTTAAGTTAGTTAGTACATGATCCAAACTTGTGAACTAAAATATGGCTTATGCAAGTTAAAATAGAGCTTAGTTTCTTTAATGGGCATTTTACAATAGTATTAGTTTGCAAGTACTTGAAGTACTTACGGCTTTGTCCACTGGCTATTCAAATGGCCGTAGTACGAGGAGGAACGGAACTATCACGAGGATGACCGACAGGGACGCCTACGACAACTAGGGTGTTTCACTAGATGATTGATGTGCGTTCCTTAATTCGTGACGGAGTCTCTACTTCTAAGCTGGCTATGTATGATTGATGTGCGTTCTTTAATTCCGAGATCGGATCTCTACTTCTAGAGTACGGCATCGGAAGAGATTCACGAGTTCAATGCGAGTTAGTTAGAAGATTCAGCTCAACGGAAGATATTCTCTATTTCAAGCAAATTACTCGGGTTTTCTTTACTAGATCATTACTTTCAGTTTACTCTCCCCCAATGATCCAATAGGATCAATGAAAAAAATAGCGCGCTAACATAAATAGCGTGGGCTTCAGAAAAACACTATAGACGCTATAGCGTGCTAATAGCGTGCTATTTTTCAAAATAGCACTTAACAAAAAAAATAAAAATTCAGGATTTCAGCATATATATATAATAATAGATATAGCACTCTGCAGCTATAAAATCTTGGATATGATATTTGCAGCCAAACATCAACCAGAGATAGTTCACATAGTCCATAACTTGATATGACATAGTCTCAAAATCACATACCATAGTTCATATTCACATTGTCCCGAACTAGAAGGATATGTCCTGAAGGAGGAGAAGAGGAAGGAGGCACGGGGTGAAGGCGTGAAGGTGAAGCTAGGCGTGGCCGCTTACCACCTAGATTGACAGAGGAGAAGGGGGCGGAGCTGCGCGGTCACGTTGTCGCTCGCCGGGCGGAGCAGGTGACAAGGAGTTGGGGAGTGCGCGATCTGAGTTTCTTAGTCTAGGGTTGCATTGATTAGAAATTTAGGATACGCAAGTGGGTCAAAATATGGAATGAGCTACTAAAAAACTACTCTGCAAAATAGCGTGCTATGCGGAATAGCGAATAGCGCCAAATAACGTGAAATAACACGTCTTTAGTGCGGTAGCGTCATAGCGTGCCTAGAATGCATAGCGTAGCGTCCAACTCGCAAATACGCTATAGCACCGCTATTAGCGTGAAATAGCGCGCTATTTTTTTCATTGAATAGGATATGAGTATCTTGGGAAATCACAAACTATGAAGCTTCTGGTAGTAATCTCTTTAGAGAAAGAATAATATGCATTCAAGATATCCAGAAGGTGGCCTCTTGATAAGTACTGTTTTAAAGAGTGTATCGAGGCAGTAACAATTTCTTCATGGCAGGTTATCCTCTTCATGTTTTTCCTGATTTTCTACCTTTAAAATCACTCCGGTGACAATGATATTAAATTTCATAATAATCTCTACACTTTCTTGGTACGTTGCACAAAACTATCCGCAGGTAATAGTCCCTACTTGAAGATTGGCTACTACAACCGATCTTTTTGGTGAGAATGCGCTAATTTGTGATGTTTCTGTCAGCTATTCCACACTGTTTTAACTTGCAGGGTTTGAGCATCTAGCGGAAGCTCCAGTCTTCAGTTTAGTAATGCTTAATTCGTACACTCGCAATGTACTTGAAACATAAAAGTATGAGGAGAAGCGAGCGACAACTGAATCGTATTACAGTTTGAAGAAATAGAAGACCTGTACTTCCAGCTAATACTTTCACTTTATTCAAGGTACGTGACATGATTGTCTCAAACTCTCAGTCTCAATGCAACTTTAAGGTCTTGCATGCTGGCTGACTGAATATCTGTATGTAAGTGTAATTCTGTTGGATCTGTTCAAGCTAACAAGATATTCATTGTCCTCTGCAGGTCGTACCATCATATACCGTATGTACCACTTATAATTTTGCTTCGAGTCTGTATATATTGCTTCAGGTGAAGTATTTTGCTTCTTACTACTTCGTACTATAGGAATTGGCAACATAAAACTAAGCAAATCTATATCTATACCTAATAATAAAGAAAATAAGGTTTCTTGTTGGTCCGTCCGGATTTTTACTGATTTGCCCTTTCACCAGACTGGTATTTACCAAAAGTGCCACCGCCAAGTTAAAAAAACGATTCGACTGGATGACCCGCGAGATTCACGAGTCCTCCACTAATCCGTTGACCCACGCGCCCAGCGCGCTCCGGTAGGGACACAAATTCTCAGCCCAGATTCCTCACTTCCTCTTTCTTCTTGCCCCTGGCCGGCGATGACTCCCCTGACCGGAGTCCACCAGTGGTCGCTGCGTGGCCGCAGACCTGAACCGGCTGGCCGCTGCAACCATCGTAGCCTCCCTTGCCCTTCCTTCTGTCTCCAATTAGAACATCGCTCGAATACGGATTCTACTGGACTGCTCCGATACGAACTATGCTTGACCACGCGACGATGGGGAATCATCATAAAAGGACTCCAGCCCCTCGATATCGATCTAAATCGACACCCCAGATCGAATCCCGTCCCTCCGGAATCGCCACATACGAAGTTCCGCCTCCGTTCGACATAGCCGCCGTCTCGCTACATCGCCGGAGCTCTCCGTCTCAACTGCTTGGTCTGGTATCGCCTGCAACCGCGATACGGTAATCACCTCTCCTCTCTCCTCATGTGTGCTGGTCTGAATTTCCTGCAAGATCAGTGAGATTCACGTATCTGAATTTATAGATTGAACCATGTGTACTCTCTATCCCCACCCCTGTCCCTTTCTGAGTTTCTGAAACCCACACCACCTGCCCCCACGCTGCCCAGGAATCTGCCGCATAGGAATCAGGCGGGGAAAGGCTCATATATTTTGTGAGTTTATTTTATTTGTAAGTACATTGCTGTGTGTTGACCTGAACTCTCACTTCTACACTGCTCGTGCTTGGGTACGTGGGGAACGAAGTAAATTGATGCTTCAGATTTGCTCGTGCTATTTTGGTGTCAAAAGCGGAGATAATTCTTTGTCATCCGATTAGTAAAACGAGAGTAATGCATTCACTAATATATATTTTCTCCTGGTATTGTTGTCAAAGGCAGAGATAATTGTTTGTCATCAGATTCCTTATGAGATTAGTAAAACGAGTAATATGCAGTAGGCGGGTAAGTGGTGTCTGTTGTACACCAGGTCTTTATGGTTCCCACGTGCAAAACATCGTTTTCCTCCCTCTTTTCATACCAATATTTTTTTGCTATCTCAACCTGTATTTGCTGACAAACACTGAACCTTCTATTGTCCCTTTTTTGCAGAGAAGTAAGGGAGGAGCAGGCACGCGATGGGAGGCCGCAGGAAATCCAAGAGATTAATTTCTTGCAATGAGGAGGTAATTGTCCATATCTTCTATCACGTTTAATACATTATCAATGTCACACTCTATGCATTAATTTTGAAATAATCATTTGAACAATTTTAATACCAGGTGTCTAACTTTTACTTTTCCTTTTGTTTGCAGAAAATGAATCACAGCGTTGAAACAAACATTGTTGATGATTTTGATAACCGTCCTTTAAAAAAACCAAAATGTTCTGAATCAACCGTTCCGGATGAGCCATTGCCATCACCTCCATCACCAACCAACTCAACATTATCTCCAGTTTCTGAATTGTACAATGAAGAAACAGTTTTAGAAGATTCTGAGAGAACATTTTCAACAGAGCAACCAGATGAACCTAAACCAACCAACTCAACATTATCTCCAGTTTCTCAATTGAACAATGAAGAAACAATTTTAGAATATGGTGAGAATAAAACATTTTCAGCAGAGCAACCAGACAAACCTTCAGCAGAGCAACCAGATGAACCTAAAACAACCAACTCAGCATTATCTCCAGTTTCTCAATTGAACAATGAAGAAACAATTTTAGAAGATGGTGAGAATAAAACATTTTCAGCAGAGCAACCAGACAAACCTAAACATATAATAAATAACGTGATATACGAGTATATCCCACAAGGTAATTTTATTTTATTCACTTATTATGTATGTGTATTTATTCAACATATATTTGATTTATCTTTATTTATTTGCAGACTACACAATTACCCGAGATGATGAATGTGCTCATGATGTTATACTATTCTCTTCGGAAGAAGAAATATTGGTGAAGATAGAAGACGTATCTGTCAAACAACGCTATTTGGTGTGCCTCCTAGATAAAGACAAATGGCTAGACGATGAAGTAAGTACCCCTTTCTAACAATGAAATAGTTTCTGATTATTAATACCCATCAGTAATGTATTTTTTAATATTTATTTATAGGTAATCAGCGCATACATATGTTGTCTAAAGGAACAAGCGCACGCGCAAAATCAGAATGATGATACCGTATTTTTTGAGAATCCCTTTGTTACTAGACTTTTGAAACGGGATGGTGAAATTGGAATACATGGGCCTACCTCAGTGACAAATATTGTCAAAAACTATCTCAACCATGACATGGTAACATACATATCCATAATTTTCAAGTTCTATATTTAGCAAGTTATTAATTCCTAATTTTACATGTCTACAAGTAACTTTTTGTGCTCATTATTATAGATACATCTTCCAATAAATATCAAGGTCTCGCATTGGTATTTAGCTTCCATCAATTTTGAGAAATCCGAGATACAAGTACTCGACTCATTGTGTTGGGAACACAACCGAGATGACCTCACTCTTACGGTAAGCTACTATAAAATTTATAATCCTTTCTGTAAAATGTTGTATTGATAACTAATCATTTTACAGCTGCAAGGACTACAATATCATTTGGACATTATTAATACTCAAGAAAATTTGAGTAAATGGAAAAACATTGATGTTACTAAATGGACAATTACAGAACAGCTAAAAAGGCCTATCCAGAAAGACAGGTATAGAGATCATATGTTTTATAACATAATAAACATATAAAAAATATTGAGATTCATGTGGAGTACTCTTTTTTTAAATTATGCAGTTCATCTTGTGGTCTATTTATGCTTAAATTCATGGAATATTGGACCGGACATGCATTGTCCCATCTAATTACACAGGTAATTAACTGCTTTGTTTCATAAACATATATGGTTGGTGCCATTTTATCGGTCATATATGCTAATATTTGTTGGTGATGTGCAGGAAATTATCACTTCTTTCAGATATAAGTTAGCTGCCATACTCTTGTGTTGGAAAAACAACACAGCGCCACCGACTACAATGTTTGAAGAAATTGTTGACAGTGAGGGACATCCGGATGATGTTATAATGTCAGACAAACCTTTTGATCAAAATCAATCAAATGACAATAACTCTTTATCTGCTGAAAACAAATACCAATCGTTGATGTCTGTTGTTTCTAACCTGAACATTCATGAGTTAATAGGTGGACTTTGTAACTACATCAAATCCGTCAATTCTGCAGAAGCTTTAGAGTAAGCCATCTGTTTACATATAATGTATTTTATGCATTAAATGCATTATCTTATTTTTTATTTATGATAATGATTTACAGCAAAGTTTGGGTACAAAACTGTGATCCATATCCCATTAGCTTGACTCTCAAGAATCTGAAAGATATGCTGAATGATGAGTTGCCCATGGACCAAGATTGTTTCAATTTGGTTGTACGGAAGATTATGTTTGACGACATCCAAACGGTGAAAAAAAGGAAAGGCTTGATATCAAAGCATTATCTTGACACACAGTTCTAGGTATTATATTCTTAAAATTCAATATATATTTTTCTGTCCACAAATTTACTAATTATTTTATATCCTCTCTAAACACTTATTTTATTATATCCTAGAGGATTACTGATTTTGGACGACATCCAAACTTCCGGAAGAAGTTAGATGTCGAACAACTAGCATATTCTATTCGTAGCTGGCCTGGTATCAAATATAATTCATCATGCAAATCGGTAAGACAACTTCACTATACATATCATGAAAGTTATTAATTTTGATACATCTAATATCAAGCATATTTCAGATTCATATTCCAGTACAATCCCACGGTGAATTTATTCTATTCATACTGGACAAAGATACCAGAACGGTGTATATTTTGGACCCTACTCCAATTGATCCCACCTACCAACGCAACCCAGTTGCAAAATATGTGCACAGACTGTTATGGATTGCTGAACACTTACCAAAAGCAATGTCAAAGATATGTCCTGGGTCTACGTGGAACGAAAATATTTTCCTATGGCAACAAAAAATTCTACATGATATTTCGGGTCACAAAAGGTAACATTTCTAATGAGAGAAATACTATATACTCCGTACTAAGTATTTGATGTACTAGATGTGTATGATATATTTTTGGCATTGATTGCTAATTCTTATCTTATACCAGGGAACTGTCTGGTTATCTTGTTACCCTCTTCATGTCCACATGGAAAGACGAAAAAGTGAATTTTCCATTTCTAAAGGTCAATATCACAGGCATTTAATTCATCGTCTCTTTTACATTTGAGATACTGATCTTATTCGTTTACAATGTACACAGGATGGATACGAACTCAGGAAACAAAGTTTGGGGCAGCTACTAACGTTGAACGAGAACATATGTGAAGACAACATGCCGGCTGGTGTCAAGGGTTTCATAAATTGTATCAGGATTAACCAAAACAATATGAATATGAAGACCTGATGCTGAAAAGCCAAGAGATACCAATCAAGAGGCTGCATCTCCAACTCTATCTCCAGCTGCTGCTCCTCAAGCGTCATCACTCTTTTAGCCAATAGTGATGTTTTTCCTAAAGTTTAGTTTCTATAAAGCTTTCAGGACATAGGTTTAGCCCATAGCGATGTTTTGCTCTGTATAGAAAACATCATACTTGCGGAATATCGACTTGTTGTGGCACTAGGTTGTTTTAAATTCCCAATGACGCAAAGATCCTTCAAGTTTATTTGATTCTATATATGATTTTGTCAAATATGATAATATATCAAGAATTTATTATCTTGTCGCTGGATTCATGCAATTGCCTTTAAGTGTTTATAATATGGCACGTGCAAAGTGAGCAATTTCTTCTTGTGCTAAATATTCTTCTTCTTGGCCTGTGTTCTTATTTTCTGGGACTTGGAGTATTTGTTTTTCAAATACTGTGTAAATAATGACTACTGGTTGCATGATCATTTTAAAATTCTCATTGAGGCAAAGATACTTCAAGTTTATTTGATTCTATAGAAATATGATGATATATCAAGAAATCATTTGCTTCTCCCTGGATTCATGTAATTACCTTTAAGCGTTTAGTAGCACGTTCAAAGTGAACAATTTCTTCTTGTGCTAACTATTCTTCTTCTTGGCCTGTGTTCTTATTTTCTGGGACTTGGGATATTTGATTTTCAATTACTGTGTAAATATATGTATATATTCACTAATTGAGATGCCTGTTCGTTGAATAATCGAGTCATTCTCCGTTGCGAATAGTGGTGCCAGTGAGGCTGCTTGCAGACACCTGCAGAGTTCAGCTGCTCGGGTGCAATTTAAAATTATCACAAGACCTGCATAGAACATGCAAATTCTATTTGGCCAACTCACCAGGTTTTAGTCAAATTTAATCCATCAGTCCGTCAGCTAGATAACCACGTTAGAACATTTAAAACAGGCGATGGAAAATACTTGCCATATTGGGCATTATTAAAAAATAAAGGGACTAGAGCATACGGATACGAATCCTACTCGGCTACTGACTGGTGCACACGTTTGTTACAAAAGGGAATCCTAATCGGACTTAGCTTTGTGAATTTTCTTCTGTAAATAAAACACCAAGTTGAGGAGTCCTAAATCCTAATACTACTCAGCAAGGGAATCCTAATCCGATTCAGTCTAGAGCAAGTTCTAATATATAAATATACAAGAATAGGTCCTAGACAGCTCGCCAGGGCACCCGTGAATCCATTGCATCAGTTTCCAGCTCTGCTCAAGCTACCAGCGTTTCTACTGTTCTTGCATACCAATCACTTCTGGTTATGCAAGCTGCAGCTACCTTTCGCTAGACTAACCTGCTTAACAGGTGGCTTTCCACGTCAACTCCCCGGTATCAGTCCTGACAAAAAGAAAGAAAGAGGCATCAGGTATTTTCATCATCTCCTTCAATACGACATCCTTCAACACCTTCACGAAAAATTCGGTAATGCCACCCTTATTGACACTAGCATACATAAATGGTAAAATTAGTGAAAGCTTTAAATCTATGAAAGCTAACTGAAGTTGCAGGTAGGTCATTTCGGAATCTGAGTCATGGATGTCAAGGAACAAAGAAGGAAAAGAGACAGAGAAAAGTATGCACAGATGACCGATGAAGAAAAGCAGGAAAAACTGAAAAAACGCCGTGAAGCATATCAGCAAAACAAAAAAAGTTAAAGAGCCAAAGAAATACGCAGAATTGGAGCCAGAGAAACGGACAAAAATATGCGCTCAGGAAAGACAGAGATATGCAGATAAACAGCCAGAACAAAAGAAAGCTAGAGTACAACAAATTACAGCTCACAAGGTATTGAAGCGCGGCACGCCATGCAAAGAATCAATTGCAATGATGAACCCGGCATATAAAGCAACAGAACAGGAGGTTGGTACATCTACCTTAACTGTGAGACAAAGAAAGCCTGTGTCGCCAGGAGAAAGACAATCATTGTTACATCGCCGAAATGAAGAGTTCTTGGTAAAACAAAGGAAAACTCGCTTGGTGTCATCTGAAGGAGACACATGCATAATGAACAGTGAAAATGATGGCATGGAACCTCTAAAGCAGCCAGAAGCCATGATTAATGGTAATTCTAAAATTTAAACAATACTACGACATTCAAGATACAATATAGAGTATGAACTAACAAACTTTGCTGTACAGGCATCCTCTATCCATTGTGTGCACCAAACAAAGACACAGATGCACCAGCACAACCATTCAGCACTGATGATGAACATGCTAAGGCAATCGATCTCATACTAGCCATGATGAAAAAGGGCAATGGTGACATACAAACTCTAAAGCAGCCAGCAGTCATGACTAAAGGTAATATTATAATTTTATATATGATACTCATGCATTCCCAAAACAATAAAAAATATAAACAACTAACCATCTTTCATGGACAGATATCCCCTCTTCAGCGTGTCCAACCAACATAGACGCAGATGCGCCAGCACAAACATTCTGCAATGATGATGATCATGGTAAGGTTATCAATTTCATATATATTATAATTATGGAAAGCATACAATAATATAAATTTGGATTTATGCACAGGAAATAATGAGGTCATATATGAAAAAGACACAAGCGAGGATGAATACATGTTCTCTGGTGAAGGTATGCTCAATACAACTTCAAATATACTTGAATCATTATATTACTACTTTACTAAACTTTTGATAATGCAAATCAAAACAGAATGGGAACCAGAACTGGAAATCGAAATCAAAGAAGACAACAAAAGAAACAAACCTGATCCATATGATGACGTCTACAGAAACATACCAAAAACCACACACATGCTCAAGACTGAAAAGGATTGCACATTTTGCGGTGCAATAAAATTCCAGTACGAAACGAAGGGGTTATGCTGCAAGAATGGAAATATAAAACTTGCCAATCCAGAGACAACACCTGAACTCATGAGACTTTGGACAAGCAACGACTCTGACGCAAGATATTTCCGGGACCACATAAGATTTTTCAACGGACACTTTTCGTTTACTACTCTATACTGCCAACTTGACAGAGACACAACTGACATTCGAACGGCTGGTATTTACACCTTTCGAGCTCATGGTCAGATCTATCATAATCTACACTCATTTCTTAATAGTCGCTCAGACCCAAAGCATCTGGAGCTATATTTCTATGACGATGATCCAAGCTTAGAACATCGGTACCGGCGTTGCCGCAAGGAAACGTATGAGCAAGACAAACACGTCGTCCGCATAATAACCGGAATTCTACGTGACAACCCATACTCTGAACAGTTTAGGAGTTTGGGACAAGCCGAAAACCTTGATGACTATAGGCTCATCTTGAACCTTGACCAAAGATTGGACCAGAGAAGATATAACGCACCAATCACGTCGGAGGTAGCTGCAGTGTGGGTCGAAGGAAATCAAGGAAACAATACTTTTGTCAAGAACGTAGTACTACACGGAAACAACAAGGAAATACAGAGCATTAAAGCATATTATGGGTGTTATGATCCGCTATCGTATCCTCTGTTCTTTCCAAGAGGTGAACTGGGTTGGCATCGAAAGATCCCAAAGGCAAATACAGAAGAGGAAGATGTGAGAAAGGCTGATGTTGCACAAGATAATGATGATGACGAGAACCCAGGTAAATATTTCACATATTGCTCTTTTCAAAATTAAGTGTTTATATATTATACACTCCTACAAATGCAACTAACTTTTTTATGTCACAATGCTTGGAACAGATGCAACCGGTGGGCTGTGGGTAACCATGAAAGAATACTATTGCTATAAATTACATACGAGACCAAACATATTCAACCCAATATTATATGGCGGACGGCTGCTCCAACAGTTTGTTGTAGATACATACATCAAGATTGAGAGCTCTAGACTAGACTATATGTTTCATCATCAGAACAAATTAAGGGCAGATCTATACCAAGGCCTTCTGGATAGCATTCGAGCAGGAGAACAAGATGGAAATGCGGTCGGAAAACGAACAATCCTCGCCTCATCATTTATTGGAGGGCCACGAGATAAACTACACAGATTCCTAGATGCAATGGCTTTAGTTAGAAAATACGGAAAGCCGGACATATTCCTCACGATGACCTGCAACCCCAACCGGGAAGAAATTACTCGTGAATTAGAGCGTGGTCAAACACCACAAGATCGCCCAGATATCGTTGTCCGTGTTTTTAGGGCAAAGCTAGAAGAGATGAAGAAGCAACTATTTCAGAAGAGCATTCTTGGAACCGTTACAGCATATACGTATGCTGTCGAGTTCCAGAAAAGAGGACTACCACATGCACACTTCCTGCTGATCATGACAGGAAAATACAAGTACACAAGTCCAGATCAATATGACAAAATCATCTCAGCTAAGCTCCCTAACAAGCACAAGTACCCAGAGCTATACAAAATGGTCATCAAGCATATGATGCATGGTCCTTGCGGTGCACTGAATAGAAACTGTCCATGCACAAAGGATCGCCAGACATGCAAGAACAATTATCCAAAACCATTTAACGAAAATACAATTCAAGGGAAGGACTCCTACCCTGTGTATAGGAGACGCAATGACGGCCGGACCGAAACAGTCCGAAAGTGCACTCTTGATAATAGGTGGGTCGTTCCTTACAACCCCTATCTATTGAGGATGTTCAACTGCCACATAAATGTTGAGATATGCTCAAGTATTAAAGCCGTTAAGTACCTGTTCAAGTACATCTACAAGGGACATGACCGGGCATCTATATCCGTGAGTGAGAAACTAAATGAAGCCGAAATCGACGAGATTAGACAGTACAGAGATGCACGGTGGGTAACACCTCCAGAAGCACTATGGAGAATATACGGCTTCCAACTAAGCAAAATACACCCATCTGTCCTGCAATTGCAGCTACATCTCCCAAATATGCATATGGTCTCGTATAACGGCAAAGAAAATATCAACAATGTTATCAGCTGTGAGGGAGCAGATAGGTCAATGTTGACAGCATACTTTGAAGCAAACAACCTAAATGTGAAAGCACGTGGTATAATATATAGGGACTTCCTAGAACACTATACTTGGCAAACAAAAGGGAAGTTTTGGCAAGAGAGAACACGAAAAGGTATATTACAGGTTGGCAGGATCGTCGCAGCACATCCTGCTGAAGGAGAACGATACTATCTCCGAGTTCTCCTCAACCACGTGCCAGGTGCCACAAGCTACGAAGACCTAAAAACAGTTGATGGACAACTAATGCAAAACTTCCGTGAGGCTGCAGAAAAAAGGGGGCTCATTGAGGCAGACGACACACTAGATGATTGCATGACAGAAGCGGAGTTGTTTAGGATGCCATCATCGCTACGAAGGTTATTCGCGACAATCCTCGTATTTTGCGAGCCTAGCGACGTCCTTGGCCTCTGGAACAATCACCTAGAGGCAATGTCTGAAGACTACAGCAGAAACTGCAAATGCAAGCACACTGTGGAACAGATGGTACTAAAAAATATCAGGGACATACTTCAATCAATGGGAAAGGAAATTCAGTCATTTACTCTACCAGAGATTGATGAACAACATGACACGATAGACGACGTACCTAGAGAGATGACCGAGGAGTTGTCGATCGAGGTAAATGTTGAGGACAGATCTTTACATGGGAGCCTAAACAAAGAGCAGAGAGCGGCCTACGACGAAATCCTAGCAACAATTGACAACAAAAGAGGAGGCATATTCTTCGTCGATGGGCCGGGAGGCACAGGAAAAACTTTTCTTTACAGAGCACTCTTGGCCACGATACGCGGTCAGGGAAAGATTGCTCTAGCGACAGCCACTTCAGGTGTTGCCGCTTCCATAATGCCAGGAGGGAGGACAGCACACTCCAGGTTCAAGATTCCACTAAGAATAGATGAGGGAGCAATTTGTGGATTCACAAAACAGAGCGGGACAGCCAAGCTACTGCAAGTGGCTTCTCTAATAATCTGGGATGAAGCATCTATGACAAAGAGGCAGGCAGTTGAGGCGCTAGACAGAAGCATGAGGGACATAATGGACAAACCAGATCTTCCATTTGGCGGGAAAACGGTCGTATTTGGAGGAGACTTTAGACAAGTGCTCCCAGTTGTCCGAAAAGGTACAAGAGCTCAAATAGTAGATGCCTCACTAACCAGGTCAGATCTATGGAAATGCATGAGACAAATGAAGCTTGTGCGCAATATGAGGGCTCAGAACGACCCAGGGTTCGCGGAATACCTACTGCGCATTGGAAACGGAACTGAGAAAACAAACGAGGGTGGCGAAATACTTTTACCTACAAGTATATGCGTGCCAAATAATCATAATGGCCTAGATAAACTCATCGACCATATCTACAGAACACCAGGCTCCTCCCTAGAAGATCCAAAATACATCACATCAAGAGCAATTTTAGCAACAAAGAATGATTGCGTCGACAAAATCAACCTAAAAATGATTGATCGATTCCAAGGGGAGGAGATGGTGTACTACAGCTTCGATTCCGTAGAAGAAGACCCATATGGATACTATCCAGAAGACTTCCTAAACGCCCTTACCCCAAACGGACTGCCTCCACATATGCTAAAGCTCAAGATTAATTGTCCGATCATACTACTCAGGAATATCGACCCCGCTAATGGCCTCTGCAATGGCACAAGATTGGTGGTACGTGGATTCCAGAAAAATGCAATTGACGCAGAGATTGTGCTAGGACAACATTCTGGAATGCGAGTTTTCTTGCCTCGAATACCATTATGCCCCTCGGACGAAGAAATGTTTCCGTTCCGTTTCAAGAGGAAACAATTTCCAGTCAGGCTCAGCTTCGCGATGACAATAAACAAATCACAAGGTCAGACAATACCAAATGTCGGCATCTACCTACCTGAACCGGTTTTCTCACATGGTCAACTATATGTCGCGCTTTCAAGAGCAACTGCAACATCAAACATAAAGGTACTAATAGGTACATGTGAAGAGGAGAATGAGAATACGAAAGAGGAAAAGAAGAAGGTGAACCAGAAGAAGAACAAGAAGATGGAAATAAGTACAAGCGAGACGTACACAAAGAATATTGTCTACACGGAAGTACTAACCAAATAGGTTAGGTAGCCTTCTGAAGGAAAAGTAAACCGCGCGTTATTATGTGTACACTGATTAATTCATGCTTATTGAATCTCTGATCACTCTTGTGATACAATTAAGTTTTTCTAGCTGTAACAATAATCATCCAGGGAGACTTTTCGGATGCATAAGGATAAGGTAGAGCTCTTTCGACCTTTTCATATTTGCTGAAGAAAAAATACAGCTAAAATACAAAGACAAACGACAACGCTAGCAAAAATTCAATTCTTTACCGTAACAGAACTTCACCACAATGGAAGGGGAACACATTCTCTCGTATAGACTATCCTCACAAAGGCACAGGGAATTGGGAAAATAAAAAAATACGGAGTAGAATAAGAAAGCATCAAAGAATGCAGGACCGGATAGTTAATACCGGAGGAATTGCAGGGCAACAGCTGGGGCGGCGGCGTGCCAGACAACAGGCAGAAGAGGGCATCGTGGACCCTGCGGCTCAGTGGATACGGAGGGCGCGGCCGGTAGCAACTCAGCGAGAAGGTCGCGCCGCAATTCTACCCAGCGGCGAGGGCTGGGAGGACAGGGGATCTGGTAAGCGAAGCAGGCCGCGCCCGCGCAGGGGACGGTCCGCGCCGGGGGACGGGGCGCGAAGGAAGACGAACAACGGGAGAGGACAGAAGAGCACGAGAGGCTCCTTCTGAATCGACGACAACGAGGAACAGTCTGGTCACCCCTCTCCCTAGAATGCAGATTAATCTTTTTACTCCGTATTATCTTTTGCCTATTCCTCACTTCCTCACTTGCTACTTGGGCACGGGATGGTGCAGTACTTTATGTCCGTTGAGCCGAAAAATGTGTCTGCACTATCTCCAGCGGGGCGATGCAAGGTGATCGGGCCGTCCATGGTGACGCAAATCTGATCTAAATATGCGTCTCCGATGTTGAACGGACGCGCAAAGTGTTTGCTCGTGTCTGGCGGACATTTCGTCGTGCACGTATGTCAGCGACACTGCGTCGATGCATCTTCTCAGGCGCGCCAGCGACTGGCGCTGAGGCGTCGTTTCGGCAGTCTGCGCCATGTTAATAGCGATGTCTCGCTTGCCGAGCAGCCGCCGTTCACCTCCGCCAACGCAATAATGGCGACGCCATGCGTCCCGCGACCGTCGCATGCCTGCGGCCTATATAAAGAGGGCGCGCGTCTTCTTCCTCATCCACTCCTCCAAACAAACCATAGCCGCCACAAGCTCCACCGTAGCACCGTCTATGTCTTCCTGCGACGGAGCCAGGCCCGCGAGGAAGTCCATGGCGGGTCCTGGTGGCCGGTGAGGCGGTCGAGGCCACGAGCATGGGCGCCCCCGGGGCCGGGGCAGGGGCCGCCGTTGTGGAGCAGCTACGGCCCCACGGTCGCCATCACATGCGCCCTCCTCGTCTTTCGCAGGAGGGCCGCTGCTTCGAATTCCTCCTCCGCATCGACGACGACCCACTCGGCATCAAGCGGCTCCCGGACAAGTTCATCGAGTTCGTCGATGGCGTCGAGCCGGCGCACTTGCAGCTACGGGAGGCCAGTTACAACTTATGTCAGCTGTGGAGGTCAATAAAATTCAAATAACCCGTAGCAACGCACGGGCATTTTTACTAGTAACCATTAAAAAAACTAAGCAAATAAGTAGAGAATGAAATAGAGGATATTGGATTCAGGCACAGTACTTAAAACTCGTGAGGCTGTGCTGTACCTTCTTTGAGTATAATGAAAAAAACAGCTATGTTGTTTCCTAAAGAAAATGAAGCTGCTGATCCTACATTTTTTTATATGAAGACAATAGAGCCGCTTCACTATATTAACGAGGAATACATGGTGCAAGAAATACAAGGACGTGAGAGAGATGAACTGTACAAACAAGTGTGGTAACTAACCGTGGTGATATATCTAAAGGAAGAAACAAATCACAAAATTATAGATTTGTGCCCGCACAAACATATTAGTAGTTTCATCAGGTTTACTTTGCCTCTAAACTGTTAATCTATGCTCAGATTCAACATCAGACATGTACTTAGTATCCCATGTTTTACCGTAAAATTATTTAATGTTAGAGCTCTTTTACAGTGATTGGCACGGAACTTTGGCTCCGTCTAATTGAATCTGGGTTCCGTCTAATGTATTTTTTGTGTAGCCGTTGATTAAATCTATGTGTAATTTTTATAATACTTTAACAATTCTAAACGAACGTTTTGAAGGTCAACTCATCAAATCATAATATATATCTATCTATTCCATGTTCCTTCTTTGTTGTTTCTTTTCATCCGTCGTCATGTTCGTTCATGTATCGTCCGAAAACTTATCCTCTTTTGGCAATTCATCTGTGCGCCGTCTGGAAACCGTCAAGCGATTCGTGTTAGATGCAGCAGCGATTCTGAGCATCCCCAATCCGCGCCGCTGATTCGTACCTGATGCAGTCGCGATTCCGAGCGCGTGTCCAGCGAGGAGATCAGGCAGCTATGTCGTCTAACAAGGACGAGAGTGATTGGAGCCGGACAAGGGGAAATCGGCGTCTACGGGCACAAACAGCCTCGCCACCGAGACCAAGGATCTACTCTGAAAATCAACGCCTAATTCTCTATCTAACAAACTACCGTCCTGATTCTGTTTGTGTTGCGGTCAGAAACCCACCGGCGAGCAGCGACGGGCAACACAGTAGAGCCGGGAGGCTCCCAGGACTGCGGCTGGCCCTGGTCCCTCCGAGCGACGGCCCGCAAAGACTCGGCACGCACGTCCGATGCTGGTGCAAGGGCGTGCCACCTGACCTATACCTGGTCAGGAAGGTGATGGATGTGCCTCGCTTAGTTTCCTGCATGGCATACACGTAAACATTAAATACGAGCCCCGATCGGCTCTCAGGTTGTCCTGTGAATCGGCTCAAAGAGCCGATCCACCCATGATTCGCACGAGGTGTACGAATATATGGTGGTCCTGCTTGATCAGAATAAAGCTAAAACGACCTACTACGATTTAGGGTTTTCACCACATAATCGGAACATCCTACTCGTGATTGAGCCTGGCGGCTACGCACGGTGATCGTAAACCAATCCTAGGCAAGGCCTAAAAACCAACACGAGGTTGATCCCCGGAACATCCTGTCTAGGGCTAGCAAACTACACCCTACGCGCCACTGGATCCTTCAACCCTTTTGTAAGGCCTAACTATGCAGATATTAAACTAATCCTTGAAGAACAAGGAGCAACCGTGATGGATCGGATCTTCTAAATAATGATCAAGCGGGGTGCCGCCCTTACACCTAAGATAGGCGTAAGGGCGGCTAGATGTCTAAGGGTTGCACGACGATAGCATATGATACGATGAACAATGCTAACCCTAACACATCTAAGATAACTACGTTGCTCGCCATCAAAAAGGCTTCAGTACGAGCAACGCATGAACAACGAATAAACTTATATCGCCTAGATCGCAAGATGCGATCTAGGCAGCATGATGCTTACCCGGAAGAAACCCTCGAGACAAGGGAGTTGACGATGCGCCTAGATTGGTTTGTGGTGAACGTGATTGTTGTTTATTTCATAAACCCTAGATACATATTTATAGTCAGTAGACTTTCTAACGTGGGAATAATCCCAACCGGGCACGAGCCAAACTCTAACTAATCGATACGTATCCTACTATATTACAGATACACGGGCAAACTAGCCCAAACTTTGCATATAAGGCCGATTCACGTATATTCTTCCATGTATATTCTTCAAGCCCATCTTGATCGCGGCCCACCTCTGACTCGGTCAAATTCTGGTGATAACACATGCCCCCCTGGTTTTGGAATTTATAATTCCAAAATCACTCTGCTTTTCTTCGTCGGGTCATGTCGTGGTAGAACCGTCGCAGTATCCTTCATCATGATGCCTTGCCTCTTCCACTTCCGCGTGTCCTGGCAAAATTCTTGTTTTTTTTATTGGGCACCTCTTCCTCGGAAACTGCTGTGGCATTGAATTTCCACTATATCCCCTTTTATTTAACCGCTCCAAACAGTTTGCTTCTTCATCCCCTTCGCATTAGCACTCCAAAAGCCCTCCTGCGCCACCATGTCTTCTTCTTCCTCTGCCTCATCAGGTCTTTCCACCCAATCCTCCTCCTCCCGCGAGCCGACGTCGGAGTGGAACCCGGAGGAGGACCATGCGGCCAACATCCGCCGTGCCATCGAAGCCGGGGAGGAGTCCAGTCACGACTTCTCCGGCTGGTCTGAGGACGACAAGTCCTCGACCGACGGGGAAAGTGACCTCCGCTTCCTCGCCGATGGGGAAACAGAGGAGGAGAGCGATGACGATCGCTTCTCCTGCGATGACTTCACCTCCCCCAAGGAGGAGGAGGAGGAGAAGGAGGAGGAGGACGACACCTCCGACGACGAACCGCCAGCCAAGCGCTTCTGCCCCTGGCCGGGGAACCTTAGCGACTTCGACAGCGACGACGACGACGCTGACGAGGAGGACGAGGACAACGAGGGCCCTGCCGGCGGCCGCTGCAGCAGCGACGACGAGCCCGCCGGGAGTAGCGCCGACAGCGGTGATGACGGCGATGACGAGGGCAGCCACGGCCCGTAGATAGGACCCTTAGCATAGGATCAGTAGTGGTAGATGGGGCAATGTATCCCCTAGTACTTCCTTTTGAGAGTAATCAGCTCTTTATGTAAGAAATCCTGCTTAGCAATGAAGAATTTCCCCCAATTTGATTTTGCCGATTTCCTTTAAGCTAATTCAGCCGATTTCCCCTCATACTGATTTTGTCGATTGTTAACTTAGCCAATGCTCAATGAGCCGATAGCAACGCCTCGGTTCTTCACAATCCATCCTTCAATTCTTCAACTGATGGCTTTGAGATCTGGTGGATAATGTGGAGTCTTCAAGAGAGTCCTTAAATTCCTCCCACCAGGTCCAGTGATCCTCTTCTGCAAGAACTCACCATTTTTTGAAGAAGGTTGCGACGAAGGATCAGCCGATGACACCCCAATCGGCTCCTAAAAACAGAGCATCTACCAGGCCAGCTGCCCCCCGAGCCTGAGTCAAGGCGAGAATAGCGGTGAGGATGCACAGATCAGACAAAGGGCTTTGAACCCAAGTAATTCCGAGACAGCCACCATGCAGAGTCAGCCAAACTTGCCCCCATCGATCGCCTTTTCTTCCGTTGCAAGCCGATATTGTAGACGAAACACCAACGGCTTAATGAACAAAAGGCTGCCTTGTATGCCACAACTGACGCTTCTGACAGTACTGCTGAACTGGCGCAAAGGGTTGGAAGTCCTCGAAGAGAAGGTTCGGGCACCAAAATCGGCTCATTGCAGCTGAGGAAGCTCTCATCGTTCACTCCCTCGAGGAAGCAGAAGGCCTCACAGCTGGACTGAAGGCCGACTTGGTGAAAATCCGCGTCTTGAATACGCAGTGGATAGATCCTGTGTAATTGTACTAGAGTCGATGGCTGTGCATCGGCTTTATACCATGAGAATTTTTTTTACTGGCCGATTTTTCTATCGGCCCCCAATATTTCACTGCACATGTATCGCACATGTTCATCCGATTAGGTGCCCCCGAGCCGAATCTGTCGAGTAGCTGCGGATATCGGCTCGTAGTTAGCCAAGGCACTGTATTTGAACGTCGGCTCCGTTAGGACTAATGTTGACTCTCATCAGCCGACGTAAAACCGCTGCCCATTAGATCGACGTTGAATACAGGCAGAATGTGTGGTGAAGATAATTTTGGCCGATTGCTGGAATCGGCCTCCATGTCGATTGAATCGCTCAATGAAGGTTTTGTAATGTTCCTCCATAGATCTTTGGGGCCGATCCCAAGGATCGGCCTCGCCACATTTGTCCATAGGTTTGTTCTTGCTACACGGTCAGGCCGGTGGATAAGACCAGCCTAACCCCATCCTTTGTCACGTCGATGCGCTCACAGTCATCCAAATTGATGCCTGAGAGTGGCTCTTGGCCTGCTGTTTCCCAAGCGTTCATGCCAGCCGTTAAAATCTCGGCTGAGTCATCTGCATGGACGACCTCTACCTCATCTCCATCCCATTGTATTACGCATTGGTGCATCGTGGAGGGAATGCAACAGTTGGCGTGGATCCAATCTCTTCCTAGCAGGACAACATAGGTGCTCTTGCTATCGACAATAAAGAACGTCGTAGGGATGGTTTTCCTTCCGAGCTAGAGCGTCCCAACCGACGTAGCATGGAGTATGGCATAATGTTGACTGCCGCTCCGGTGTCCACCAACATCTTGTTGACTGGCTGCCCATTGATATAACCTCGCAAGTACAGGGCCTTCAGATGTCTGTAGCTTCTTTCTCGTGGCTTCTCAAAGATAACTGGCATTGGGCCGCAGTCAAGTTGTGCCACGGGTGCTTCGTCTAATCCTGGAGCGCTAAACTCCGTCGGAAGGATGAACACCATGTTTGTGCCAGCCGATGTTTCATCATCGGCTTTCCTTTGCTTGGGGCGCCACTCCATTTTTTGTGGTCGACCCTCTTCATCCAGGGTTCGTTGAATTTTCGCGGCCAGATCAGGCCGCGCCTTCCTTAGCGTGTGCAGGTATAACCTTTCGGCTTCCTCCAAGCCACGTAGTCGCTGAACCCTACGCTTTTGGGAACGGCTGAGTCCATCAGGGCACCACCTTGGCCGGTGGTACTTATCTTCCTCTTCATCATCGTCTTCCAATTCCTCGAGATCTTCCACCCGAGAGGACTCAGCGTGCTTGTTCCGAGGCGGGAGAGGCCCTAGACGTTTGAACACGGACACATTAGCTGCATCCTTCTTCTTCTGTTTACATTCTGGGCAGTTGCCGATTGTAGGCAATCGGCTCATTCCTGAATCCCAGCAGTGTCTGAAGAAGGGACAGTCTCAGTGCCTATCCTTGTCGTCTTGCTACCTTGACTTTTCCTTGGCATGGCGCTCGTACTCCTCCTCATCGCGATCATGCCGACGATGCCTCCTGGCGTCCCTAGCCAGACGATCTCTTTCGCCATCGTCGTTGGGTCGTCGGCGTTGGTCATATTGACTCATATACTTGTTGAGGAGGTGATCAGAGAGAGGTCGCTGATATCTCACATTCCTTACTTCTCCCTCTGTGATGTAGCGCTTGCCATCGCGATGGAGCCGGTCGTGTGGAATGGCTTCCTCTGTGTCCTTGCTATGAGAGCAGCTGCCCTCGTCTCCGTCCTTACCCGAGTGGTGTCCAGGTCCTACCATGTTGATGCTGAACGAGAATCCTGGCTGGCACCCTCCAGGGTAAGTGCACTCCACCATGTTAACGGCGGGGAAGGGGTGAGTGTCGACTTTCATGGCGTACTGGTTGAAAATTAGACGTCCTTGTTCTATCGCCATTTGGATCTGCTGACGCCACACCCTGCAGTCGTTGGTGGTATGGGAGAACGAGTTATGCCATTTGCAGTATGGCTTTCCATTCAGCTCCTGTACCGAGGGGATTTTGAGGCCTTCGGGTAACTTCAACTGCTTCTCCTTAAGTAAGAGGTCAAAAATTTGCTCAGTTTTAGTTACGTCGAAATCAAACCCTCTGGGCGGACCTGGTGGCTTGATGCGTGTGGTTGACACGTCCGTTGGGAACCCCAAGAGGAAGGTGTGATGCGCACAGCGGCAAGTTTCCCTCAGTAAGAAACCAAGGTTTAATCGAACCAGTAGGAGTCAAGAAGCACGTTGAAGGTTGATGGCGGCGGGATGTAGTGCGGCGCAACACCAGAGATTCCGGCGCCAACGTGGAACCTTCACAACACAACCAAAGTACTTTGCCCCAACGAAACAGTGAGGTTGTCAATCTCACCGGCTTGCTGTAACAAAGGATTAACCGTATTGTGTGGAAGATGATTGTTTGCAGAAAACAGTAGAACAAGTATTGCAGTAGATTGTATTTCGGTATAGAGAATTGGACCGGGGTCCACAGTTCACTAGAGGTGTCTCTCCCATAAGATAAACAGCATGTTGGGTGAACAAATTACAGTTGGGCAATTGACAAATAAAGAGGGCATGACCATGCACATACATATTATGATGAGTATAGTGAGATTTAATTGGGCATTACGACAAAGTACATAGACCGCCATCCAGACATGCATCTATGCCTAAAAAGTCCACCTTCAGGTTATCATCCGAACCCCTCCAGTATTAAGTTGCAAAGCAACGGACAATTGCATTAAGTATGGTGCGTAATGTAATCAACAACTACATCCTTAGACATAGCATCAATGTTTTATCCCTAGTGGCAATAGCACAACACAACCTTAGAACTTTCATCCATCGTCCCAGGTGTCAATGCAGGCATGAACCCACTATCGAGCATAAATACTCCCTCTTGGAGTTACAACCATCTACTTGGCCAGAGCATCTACTAGTAACAGAGAGCATGCAAGATCATAAACAACACATAGACATAACTTTGATAATCAACATAACAAGTATTCTCTATTCATCGGATCCCAACAAACGCAACATATAGAATTACGGATAGATGATCTTGATCATGTTAGGCAGCTCACAAGATCCGACAATGAAGCACAATGGGGAGAAGACAACCATCTAGCTACTGCTATGGACCCATAGTCCAGGGGTAGACTACTCACACATCACTCCGGAGGCAACCATGGCGGCGTAGAGTCCTCCGGGAGATGATTCCCCTCTCCGGCAGGGTGCCGGAGGCGATCTCCTGGATCCCCCGAGATGGGATCGGCGGCGGCGGCGTCTCCGTAAGGTTTTCCGTATCGTGGCTCTCGGTACTGGGGGTTTCGCAACGGAGGCTTTAAGTAGGCGGAAGGGCAGGTCAAGAGGCGGCACGAGGGGCCCACACCACAGGGCCGCGCGGCCAAGAGGGGGGCCGTGCCGCCCTAGGGTGTGGCCACCTCGTGGCCCCACTTCGTCTCCTCTTCGGACTTCTGGAAGCTTCGTGGCAAAATAGGACCCTGGGCGTTGATTTCGTCCAATTCCGAGAATATTTCGTTACTAGGATTTCTGAAACCAAAAACAGCAGAAAACAGCAACTGGCACTTCGGCATCTTGTTAATAGGTTAGTTCCAGAAAATGCACGAATATGATATAAAGTGTGCATAAAACATGTAGATAACATCAATAATGTGGCATGGAACATAAGAAATTATCGATACGTCGGAGACGTATGAGCATCCCCAAGCTTAGTTCTGCTCGTCCCGAGCAGGTAAAACGATAACACAGATAATTTCTGGAGTGACATGCCATCATAACCTTGATCATACTATTTGTAAAGCATATGTAGTGAATGCAGCGATCAAAACAATGTATATGACATGAGTAAACAAGTGAATCATATAGCAAAGAATTTTCATGAATAGCACTTCAAGACTAGCATCAATAAGTCTTGCATAAGAGTTAACTCATAAAGCAATAATTCATAGTAAAAGCATTGAAGCAACACAAAAGAAGATTAAGTTTCAGCGGTTGCTTTCAACTTGTAACATGTATATCTCATGGATATTGTCAACATAGAGTAATATAATAAGTGCAATAAGCAAGTATGTAGGAATCAATGCACAGTTCACACAAGTGTTTGCTTCTTGAGGTGGAGAGAAATAGGTGAACCGACTCAACAATAAAAGTAAAAGAATGGTCCTCCATAGAGGAAAAGCATCGATTGCTATATTTGTGCTAGAGCTTTGATTTTGAAAACATGAAACAATTTTGTCAACGGTAGTAATAAAGCATATGTATCATGTAAATTATATCTTACAAGTTGCAAGCCTCATGCATAGTATACAAATAGTGCCCGCACCTTGTCCTAATTAGCTTGGACTACCGGATCATCACAATGCACATGTTTTAACCAAGTGTCACAAAGGGGTACCTCTATGCCGCCTGTACAAAGGTCTAAGGAGAAAGCTCGCATTGGATTTCTCGCTATTGATTATTCTCAACTTAGACATCCATACCGGGACAACATAGACAACGGATAATGGACTCCTCTTTTATGCATAAGCATGTAACAACAATTAATAATTTTCTCATTTGAGATTGAGGATATATGTCCAAAACTGAAACTTCCACCATGGATCATGGCTTTAGTTAGCGGCCCAATGCTCTTCTCTAACAATATGCATGCTTAACCATAAGGTGGTAGATCGCTCTTACTTCAGACAAGACGAACATGCATAGCAACTCACATGAAATTCAACAAAAAGTAGTTGATGGCGTCCCCAGTGAACATGGTTATCGCACAACAAGCAACTTAATAAGAGATAAAGTGCATAATTACATATTCAATACCACTATAGTTTTTAAGCTATTTGTCCCATGAGCTATATATTGCAAAGGTGAATGATGGAATTTTAAAGGTAGCACTCAAGCAATTTACTTTGGAATGGCGGAGAAATACCATGTAGTAGGCAGGTATGGTGGACACAAATGGCATAGTAGTTGGCTCAAGTATTTTGGATGCATGAGAAGTATTCCCTCTCGATACAAGGTTTAGGCTAGCAAAGTTATTTGAAACAAACACAAGGATGAACCGGTGCAGCAAAACTCACATAAAAGACATATTGTAAACATTATAAAACTCTACACCATCTTCCTTGTTGTTCAAACTCAATACTAGAAATTATCTAGACCTTAGAGAAACCAAATATGCAAACCAAATTTTAGCATGCTCTATGTATTTCTTCATTAATGGGTGCAAAGCATATGATGCAAGAGCTTAAACATGAGCACAATAATTGCCAAGTATCACATTACCCAAGACATTATAGCAAATTACTACATGTATCATTTTCCAATTCCAACCATATAACAATTTAACGAAGAAGAAACTTCGCCATGAATACTATGAGTAGAAGCTAAGGACATACTTGTCCATATGCTACAGCAGAGCGTGTCTCTCTCCCATAAAGTGAATGCTAGGATCCATTTTATTCAAACAAAACAAAAAACAAAAACAAACCGACGCTCCAAGCAAAGCACATAAGATGTGATGGAATAAAAATATAGTTTCAGGGGAGGAACCTGATAATGTTGTCGATGAAGAAGGGGATGCCTTGGGCATCCCCAAGCTTAGACGCTTGAGTCTTCTTGATATATGCAGGGGTGAACCACCGGGGCATCCCCAAGCTTAGAGCTTTCACTCTCCTTGATCATGTTGCATCATACTCCTCTCTTGATCCTTGAAAACTTCCTCCACACCAAACTTAGAACAACTCATTAGAGGGTTAGTGACAATAAAAATTAACATGTTCAGAGGTGACACAATCATTCTTAACACTTCTGGACATTGCATAAAGCTACTGGACATTAATGGATCAAAGAAATTCATCCAACATAGCAAAAGAGGCAATGCGAAATAAAAGGCAGAATCTGTCAAAACAGAACAGTTCGTATTGATGAATTTTATCGAGGCACCAGACTTGCTCAAATGAAAATGCTCAAATTGAATGAAAGTTGCGTACATATCTGAGGATCACGCACGTAAATTGGCATAATTTTCTGAGCTACCTACAGGGAGGCAGGTCGGAATTCGTGACAGCAAAGAAATCTGAAACTGAGCAGTAATCCAAATCTAGTATGAACTTTTCTATCAACGACTTTACTTGGCACAACAAAACACAAAACTAAGATAAGGAGAGGTTGCTACAGTAGTAAACAACTTCCAAGACACAAAATAAAAACAAAGTACTGTAGGTAAAAACATGGGTTGTCTCCCATAAGCGCTTTTCTTTAACGCCTTTCAGCTAGGCGCAGAAAGTGTGTATCAAGTATTATCAAGAGACGAAGTGTCAACATCATAATTTGTTCTCATAATAGAATCAAAAGGTAACTTCATTCTCTTTCTAGGGAAGTGTTCCATACCTTTCTTGAGAGGGAATTGATATTTTATATTACCTTCCTTCATATCAATGATAGCACCAATAGTTCGAAGAAAAGGTCTTCCCAATATAATGGGACAAGATGCATTGCATTCAATATCCAAGACAACAAAATCAACGGGGACAAGGTTATTGTTAACGGTAATGCGAACATTATCAACTTTCCCCAAAGGTTTCTTTGTAGAATGATCAGCAAGATTAACATCCAAATAACAATTTTTCAGCGATGGCAAGTCAAGCATATCATAAATTTTCTTAGGCATAACAGAAATACTTGCACCAAGATCACATAAAGCATTACAATCAAAATCTTTAACCTTCATCTTAATGATGGGCTCCCAACCATCCTCTAGCTTTTTAGGAATAGAGGCTTCGCGCTCTAGTTTCTCTTCTCTAGCTTTTATGAGAGCATTTGTAATATGTTGCGTGAAAGCCAAATTTATAGCACTAGCATTAGGACTTTTAGCAAGTTTTTGCAAGAACTTTATAACTTCATAGATGTGGCAATCATCAAAATTCAAACCATTATAATCTAAAGCAATGGGATCATCATCCCCAATGTTGGAAAAAATTTCAGCAGCTTTATCACAGGCAGTTTCAGCAGTTTTAGCAGTGGAAACATTGCTAACACCAATTCTTTTATTATTAATAGTAGGAGGTGCAGCAACATGTGTAGCATTAGCATTACTAGTGGTGGTAATAGTCCAAACTTTAGCTACATTCTTCTTTTTAGCTAGTTTTTCATTTTCTTCTCTATCCCACCTAGCACGCAGTTCAGCCATTAATCTTATATTCTCATTAATTCTAACTTGGATGGCATTTGATTTAGTAGCAATTTTATCATCTAAATCCTCAGGTTTAGCAGCCATTTTATTAATTAAAGAAGATTGTGATGCAGGCATGTATGAGATTCGGTTTTCAGCATTAGCAAGTTTAGTTTGCAACCCCGAGATCTCCCTATTCAGATTTTCAAGTTGATTCCCTATATTCTTCAACAAGGTAGATTGCTCATCCATAGTTTTAGTAAACAATTTATTTTGCTCATATTGTGATTGCATAAAGCTCTTGGTGGATCTTTCAATTTCTAGCATTGTTTCTTCATTAGGTGAAACATATCTACCATAAGAGTTATCATTAGCAGGATATGGCCTAGAATCATTGTGATTGTTATTTTTAATGAAATTCATATCAACATATTCTTTTTGAGCAACCAATGACGCTAACGGAACATTATTAGAATTAACATTAGGCCTACCATTCACAAGCATAGACATAATAGCATCAATCTTATCACTCAAGGAAGAGGTTTCTTCGACAGAATTTACCTTCTTACCTTGTGGAGCTCTTTCCGTGTGCCATTCAGAGTAGTTGATCATCATATTATCAAGAAGCTTTGTTGCTTCACCAAGAGTGATGGACATAAAGGTACCTCCAACAGCTGAATCCAATAAATTCCGCGAAGAAAAATTTAGTCCTGCATAGAAGGTTTGGATGATCATCCAAGTAGTCTGTCCATGTGTTGGGCAATTTTTAACCAAAGATTTCATTCTTTCCCAAGCTTGAGCAACATGTTCAGTATCTAATTGTTTAAAATTCATTATGCTACTCTTCAAAGATATAATTTTAGCAGGGGGATAATATCTACCAATAAAAGCATCCTTGCATTTAGTCCATGAATCAATACTATTCTTAGGCAGAGATAGCAACCAATCTTTAGCTCTTCCTCTTAATGAGAAAGGGAACAATTTTAATTTTATAATGTCACCATCTACATCCTTATACTTTTGCATTTCACATAATTCAACAAAATTATTGAGATGGGCAGCAGCATCATCAGAACTAACACCGGAAAATTGCTCTCGCATAACAAGATTCAGTAAAGCAGGTTTAATTTTAAAGAATTCTGCTGTAGTAGCAGGTGGAGCAATAGGTGTGCATAAGAAATCATTATTATTTGTGGTTGTGAAGTCACACAACTTAGTATTTTCAGGGTTGGCCATTTTAGCAACAATAAATAAAGCAAACTAGATAAAGTAAATGCAAGTAACTAATTTTTTGTGTGTTTTTGATATAGCAAACAAGATAGCAAATAAAGTAAAACTAGCAACTAATTTTTTTTGTATTTTGATTTAGTGCAGCAAACAAAGTAGTAAATAAAACTAAGCAAGACAAAAACAAAGTAAAGAGATTGAGAAGTGGAGACTCCCCTTGCAGCGTGTCTTGATCTCCCCGGCAACGGCGCCGGAAATTTGCTTGATGCGTGTGGTTGACACGTCCGTTGGGAACCCCAAGAGGAAGGTGTGATGCGCACAGCGGCAAGTTTCCCTCAGTAAGAAACCAAGGTTTAATCGAACCAGTAGGAGTCAAGAAGCACGTTGAAGGTTGATGGCGGCGGAATGTAGTGCGGCGCAACACCAGAGATTCCGGCGCCAACGTGGAACCTGCACAACACAACCAAAGTACTTTGCCCCAACGAAACGGTGAGGTTGTCAATCTCACCGGCTTGCTGTAACAAAGGATTGACCGTATTGTGTGGAAGATGATTGTTTGCAAGAAAACAGTAAAGAACAAGTATTGCGAGTAGATTGTATTTCGAGTATAGAGAATTGGACCGGGGTCCACAGTTCACTAGAGGTGTCTCTCCCATAAGATAAACGAGCATGTTGGGTGAACAAATTACAGTTGGGCAATTGACAAATAAAGAGGGCATGACCATGCACATACATATTATGATGAGTATAGTGAGATTTAATTGGGCATTACGACAAAGTACATAGACCGCCATCCAACATGCATCTATGCCTAAAAAGTCCACCTTCGAGGTTATCATCCGAACCCCCTCCGAGTATTAAGTTGCAAAGCAACGGACAATTGCATTAAGTATGGTGCGTAATGTAATCAACAACTACATCCTTAGACATAGCATCAATGTTTTATCCCTAGTGGCAACAAGCACAACACAACCTTAGAACTTTCTCGTCACTGTCCCGGTGTCAATGCAGGCATGAACCCACTATCGAGCATAAATACTCCCTCTTGGAGTTACAAGCATCTACTTGGCCAGAGCATCTACTAGTAACGGAGAGCATGCAAGATCATAAACAACACATAGACATAACTTTGATAATCAACATAACAAGTATTCTCTATTCATCGGATCCCAACAAACGTAACATATAGAATTACAGATAGATGATCTTGATCATGTTAGGCAGCTCACAAGATCCGACAATGAAGCACAATGGGGAGAAGACAACCATCTAGCTACTGCTATGGACCCATAGTCCGGGGGTAGACTACTCACACATCACTCCGGAGGCGACCATGGCGGCGTAGAGTCCTCCGGGAGATGATTCCCCTCTCGGCGAGGGTGCCGGAGGCGATCTCCTGGATCCCCCGAGATGGGATCGGCGGCGGCGGCGTCTCGTAAGGTTTTCCGTATCGTGGCTCTCGGTGCGGGGGTTTCGCAACGGAGGCTTTAAGTAGGCGGAAGGGCAGGTCAAGAGGCGGCATGAGGGGCCCACACCACAGGGCCGCGCGGCCAAGGGGGGGCCGCACCGCCCTAGGGTGTGGCCACCTCGTGGCCCCACTTCGTCTCCTCTTTGGACTTCTGGAAGCTTCGTGGCAAAATAGGACCCTGGGCGTTGATTTCGTCCAATTCCGAGAATATTTCGTTACTAGGATTTCTGAAACCAAAAACAGCAGAAAACGACAAGCGGCACTTCGGCATCTTGTTAATAGGTTAGTTCCAGAAAATGCACGAATATGATATAAAGTGTGCATAAAACATGTAGATAACATCAATAATGTGGCATGGAACATAAGAAATTATCGATACGTCGGAGACCTATCATGGCTTAACCCATTTGCAGGCTATGGGGGTTGCCCCCCCGAGTCCATTCAGCCACTGCTACCTCTTGATCTCCCGCGGACCCTTCATCTTCATCTGCTTCAACCAAGACTACCGCACACTTGAATTTGTCCTGGTACAGCTCTGGGTGGCGCTGCTCATATAATGACAGTTTCTGAACCATGTGCGCCAGTGAAGGGTAGTCTGCTTGGGAAGCCATATCCTTGATCGGTGATGCGAGACCCACCACCGCCAACTCGACTGCTTCCTTTTCGGTCAAACGAGCCGAATAACATCGGTTCCTCACGGTCCTGAAGCGCTGGATGTATTCTGACACTGTTTCTCCGCGCTTCTGACGTACTTGTGCTAAATCGGCAATGCCAGACTCGGAAGCAGTTGTGATACTGCATGTGGAACTGTTCTTCCAACTGCTTCCAAGTCCGGATCGAGTCTGGTGGCAACGAAGTGTACCACCCGAAAGCCGATCCTGTGAGGGACTGTGCGAAGAACCTCACGCGTAGTGGATCTGATGCTGAGATCGTGCCCAGCTGTGCCAAATATCGGCTCACATGCTCGATGGAGCTGGAACCATCTGATCCATTAAATTTGGAGAAATCAGGGAGCCGATATTTGGGTGGTAGCGGGATCAACTCGTACTCGTTGGGGTACGGCTTGGAATAGCCGATTGTCCTCCTTTTCGGCACCATGCCGAACTGGTCTCTCAGGATTGTACTGATATGATCCGCGGTGCTGGCTGTAGGAGTCGAACTTTGAAGATTCGCCGGAGTGGCATACTTAGCCAGCCATGCTTGCTTTTCCAGCTCTGAGCCAACTGCAGGAGCTGAGCTCTGGAGGTTTGTCGGAGTGGCATACTTAGCTAGCCACGTCTGCTTCTCAAGATCTGTTCCTGAAGTTCATCCTGTTGTTCCAGAAGTCCCTGCTGTTGCAGTCTGGTTTGTGAGTGCCCAGTTACTGCAGTCTGGCACGTATGTGCACGTGTATCCGTGAGGGATCTCCTTAGGCGCCTCATGCAAGAACTGGTAGTCACTAGGAAAAATGCCCGTGCGTTGCATCGGGTAAGGAAAGGAACATTTTCCGTGGAACACACAAAGTAAGATTTCGTTAGAACAACCACGATATGCATAAACCAACCAACTTCATCGCACCCACAACGCGTCCCCTGGTCAGTTGCGCTGCCTTAGAGCATCTTCACTCATTTGGCCTCCCCACACCGAAATCCGAGGTAAATTTCGTCCGGATTGGATATAAAATTGGCGTGGGGAGAACCAGTTTCCCAGCTGCGATCTCAGGCGAAGACGCCGATCTAATTTCGAAAAATGAAAGCTTGACGAAATACGACTAAAAACGTTTGAATTTAGACTGAATTTAATGATATTTACTATATAGAGGGCGAAGTTCATACATAGAGGCTGAATTCTAATATATTTCGAATTCGGCCGGGGATCCGTGAGGGATCTCCTTAGGCGCCTCATGCAAGAACTGGTAGTCACTAGGGTCACCACCGATCTTGTAGACGACGTATGCCGGTGAATTCGGCACTTCTGGTGCTGCCAACGCGAATGGCAGCGGCGGACGGGACTGGAGTGGCATCTCTCCTTGGTAAGTCCCGAGAGCTGGTCCTGACGGAGAGTACTGATGCCTCATGATCTCCTGGATCACCCGAAGAGCGACACGCTCCAAAGTGTTCACCAGGCTCTCAGAATGGCGGTGTAGCGAATGAGCTACCATGAAGTTAATCTCCTGACGCAGAGACCTGGTGCGTTCTTCTGACGGGGCGGATAGGTCCACTCCATCGAGCGCGCCTTCAGGTGAGAACCCTTTCCACCTGACGCCATGTGAGCGGGTTCTGTGAAAAGAGCCGATGAGGTCGGCTACGAGGATCGCTTTGACCTCGTCATACTTCTTCTTGAGCTCCTCGGTCAAATCCTCGTACGTGACGGGAGTGCCTTCCACCATCTCGGATGTAGATGGCGATGCGGCTGATGTCGAAGATCGTCCCACCGGGCGTGCCAGAATGTGTTGCGGTCAGAAACCTACCGGCGAGCAGCGACGGGCAACACAGTAGAGCCGGGAGGCTCCCAGGACTGCGGCTGGCCCTGGTCCCTCCGAGCGACGGCCCGCAAAGACTCGGCACGCACGTCCGATGCTTGGTGCAAGGGCGTGCCACCTGACCTATACCTGGTCGGGAAGGTGATGGATGTGCCTCGCTTAGTTTCCTGCATGGCATACACGTAAACATTAAATACGAGCCTCGATCGGCTCTCGGGTTGTCCCGTGAATCGGCTCAAAGAGCCGATCCACCCATGATTCGCACGAGGTGTACGAATATATGGTGGTCCTGCTTGATCAGAATAAAGCTAAAACGACCTACTACGATTTAGGGTTTTCACCACATAATCGGAACATCCTACTCGTGATTGAGCCTGGCGGCTACGCACGGTGATCGTAAACCAATCCTAGGCAAGGCCTAAAAACCAACACGAGGTTGATCCCCGGAACATCCTGTCTAGGGCTAGCAAACTACACCCTACGCGCCACTGGATCCTTCAACCCGTTTGTAAGGCCTAACTATGCAGATATTAAACTAATCCTTGAAGAACAAGGAGCAACCGTGACGGATCGGATCTACTAAATAATGATCAAGCGGGGTGCCGCCCTTACACCTAAGATAGGCGTAAGGGCGGCTAGATGTCTAAGGGTTGCACGACGATAGCATATGATACGATGAACAAAGTACGAGCAACGCATGAACAACGAATAAACTTATACTGCCTAGATCGCAAGATGCGATCTAGGCAACATGATGCTTACCCGGAAGAAACCCTCGAGACAAGGGAGTTGGCGATGCGCCTAGATTGGTTTGTGGTGAACGTGATTGTTGTTTATTTCATAAACCCTAGATACATATTTATAGTCCGTAGACTTTCTAACGTGGGAATAATCCCAACCGGGCACGAGCCAAACTCTAACTAATCGATACGTATCCTACTATATTACAGATACACGGGCAAACTAGCCCAAACTTTGCATATAAGGCCGATTCACGTATATTCTTCCATGTATATTCTTCAAACCCATCTTGATCGCGGCCCACCTCTGACTCGGTCAAATTCTGGTGATAACAGGATCAATGGAGAATCAGCTGTTGCATATCCGGGGCATGCGCGACTGCCGGCTATTCTCTGTTACAGCCATCCGCCGGCCCTCAAATAAGTCTCGCTGATAGGAGGCAAAGAACATATATATGATGACCACTATTATTTGATACTCTGATCGCTTGCTTGCTGCTGCTAGGTGCATATATGATCAATTTTTTGTTTTAAGATTTGTGTAGTATCATTAGATGATTTGGCCGCTTAAAAGGACGTTTGTCTTTTATAATATTTGCAAAATATATTTGAGGTTCCGGTCCCACCAAATTTGGTTCCGGTCCCGCAATTTTTGTTCCGTCAGTTTGGTTCCGTCTAATTATCACAGTTAGATCGGGGCAGATGAACGGTTATTAAGAATGCCACCCAAATTTAGTTGATATAAACAAAAGTCAAACATGCCATTGATTTCATTTTTTCACATTTATGCTTGATTGATGCAGTACTAATTCTGGCCAACATACCCTCTCGATCCCATGTTAATGGCTCCCCAACTCTACACTTTTCACGCACTTATCATGTCATTCAACAATTTCCCTCATTATTAAATTAATTTGATAAATTACCTTACTCTAGAACACCCCTAAAATGGTGCTTTTGATTTTGATTTTTCGCATTATCATGAAACAATATAATCAGTTAAACGCCATAATCTTCAGTTAAAAGCCATCATGCAACAACTTCCTATAGCCAGTGCCAGCCACCGAACTGCGTGGGTCTGAAGTAGTAGACTTCCCACTGTTAAGATTTCCTGACTTAACCAGAAGTTCAGACTTCGTTAGACCTGAGAGTCTTTATCATAAAAAAAGTGTCTATATTGAAGAATAAGAAATGTAACAAAATATATATAGAAAAGGAAACAGATTCAAGGCCCGTTGGAAGATCCGACCACAAATCTAACAAACCTCAATCGTTAAGAAAAGACCAGATGGGTTTTTGTAGATGAATATGACAACATAAAATTTCTGCTTCGACAGGAAAAAAGAAAGGGGATATATGATATGTAAGTAGGCAGGATTCGGTGAACGCAGCATAACATTCAGGAGGCTCACTCGCGGAGATGTTCATGTCTTCAGTTGAACGGCGAACATCATAGCTAGCGTGTTGGGCTGATGGCCATGCGGAAATATTCAATCTTTGACATCAACTTACTTCATTCTCCTATAAGAAGGCCCCCAAACACAAACGATGGGTCCAAGTACATTCATGATTCATGGAATCAAGTACAGATTAACAATTCAGGTGCACATCTCAAAATATGGGCAAGAAAATTGCACAAAGTTTTACTTTGAATATAAACAGTTGGAGTAATAAATTTTACTTTTGCATAACATGTTTTGTCTTGACTATATGCAAGGACTAGATGGATAGCACGATAAGTTAATTAAAACGAAACCTTTTTCTTGACTATTGAGTTTCTATCTGATGTACACTCACATGAGTCATGGTGAGTTGGGTGGACATGATGCACGCTAGAAGATCATAACCAGAAGCTATATGGGTTCACCATAAAGTGTAATTGATCTGTTCTTTGTCTACTTATTACATATTATTTTAACTTTTTTAGATCACTCCATTGATAAAAACAACCATACTTTTTATTAGTATATATATTGCACATAAAGATCCCTTTCTTGCAGAGGGCTGAGTGGAAACTACCACCGATCTCTTTTTTCACAAGAACCAAATTGCTGCCACTATGCTTGCCATCTGCCTACTGGCTCAGTTCATGTAAAACAATACATTATTTTTTTATAGCATTTCATATCTTTTTCACTTTTGCAGGTTTCAGATCCTTTAAGAAGGTGGTTTGTGGAACACATTGCAATATAATTTTAAGAAAATCATTTGCGCAGATGTCGGATAGAGTTTACTTCTTGATTTTCCCCCTTGCTCAATCATGTCAAACTTTCATAGATCATTAGCTACACATTATTTTACAGGCTTATTCATACTAAGCTATCCAATAAACACGGAAAAGTCAGCAGTAAGGAACTTCTGTGCAAATTGTGTATCATAAATCATACATATTCTTAATTTATTTTCACTTCTTATTTCTCTTCAAATGTTCCAAAAAAAAGTGGTACAAAGAGGAACTTAAATATATTAGACGTCAAGATTCAAACAATTTTATTGCTAGCCGCGCAATTTGCGTGGGCCACCCAGCTAGTTCTACTGAAGAAAGCAGCACGTCGAGCAACTCGATAGGAGCAGCAGCTAGAAGCAGCGGGCGGACGCAGAAACGGTGGAATTTTGAATTCTTGTTGAACTAAGACTAGGAAAAATGCCCGTGCGTTGCATCGGGTAAGGAAAGGAACATTTTCCGTGGAACACACAAAGTAAGATTTCGTTAGAACAACCACGATATGCATAAACCAACCAACTTCATCGCACCCACAACGCGTCCCCTGGTCAGTTGCGCTGCCTTAGAGCATCTTCACTCATTTGGCCTCCCCACGCCGAAATCCGAGGTAAATTTCGTCCGGATTGGATATAAAATTGGCGTGGGGAGAACCAGTTTCCCAGCTGCGATCTCAGGCGAAGACGCCGATCTAATTTCGAAAAATGAAAGCTTGACGAAATACGACTAAAAACGTTTGAATTTAGACTGAATTTAATGATATTTACTATATAGAGGGCGAAGTTCATACATAGAGGCTGAATTCTAATATATTTCGAATTCGGCCGGGGAATACAACTTTAAATATTAAATCACGGCGCTCCACATGCCGAAATGGCGGTAGAACACCGTGTAGTCGCCGTCGCCGTCGCCGCCATCATCGTCGGAGCCATCGTCATCGAAACGCGGCGGCGCCGCCGCCGCCTGGCTGCTGGTGCCCTAGCCGGGGTCTCCCCACCGGCCACCGTTGCACGGCGGGGACGGCGATGGCTTGTACCACTCGTCGTCGGACTCCTCGAGGTCGATGACGGGGACGGGGGCACCAGATGGAGGAGTCGCAGGCTGGAGGTAGCGAGCGGCCTGCTCGAGGAGCCGAGCATGCCGCTCCGCCTCCTCCTTCTCCCACTGCTCCCTCGACCAGGCGCAGGCCTGGTCGAGGGGCATGGCGTTGTCGGCGGGGACGAGGTCCTGGAGGGACCTCGCCATGACGGCCTCGAGGATTTCGGCGTCCTCGGCGTCGTTGACCTCCTCCACCTTCACCTTCGCCGGGTTGCGCTTCCGCTCGTTGGAGGTGCCTGGTTCGCTCTTGGGGCGAACCAGGCGGAGGTGGCCACATGGCGTCGACGTCTCGCGGATGACGATCCCGCCGCCGATGCTGCGCGCGCGGTTGCTCGGCGGGGAAGGCCGCTCCGTTTTCACCGGCGCCCATGATGGCGCCGACCTGGAGATCGGCGTGGACCTCGACGCCGAGCCGGACAATGACGAGCTGGCAGCCATGCGCCGTGGCTGCCAACTGCTTCCCCGGTGACGGCTGGCCGATACCCTCGACAGCGGGGGCATCGTCAGAACGGGATAGTTGCCGCCCTCGATGTGTTCTAGGACGGCCTCAAGCGTCCGACCTGGCGCGCTCCACCAACGCCGGCGCCCAGCGGCGTTGTTGCGTGGAGGCGGAGGCGGCGGTCCGTCGTAGGAGGCGAGCTCCCATTCCGACCGCCGTAGGAAGAAGGAATTCCACGCCGTGTAGTTGTCGGGGTGGAACTGTGGCTCGGCGCGGTCCTGGTCCAACACGGTCAGCCGGACCTCCTCGATGGCGATGTCGAGGGCGTGTCCCTGGGGCGGCGGCGGGATTGGCACGGCGCCCGCACTTAGCCGCCACCCGCCGCCGGGAGGCCTCGTGTCCGGCGGGCAGGGGTACCCCGCCTGGTGGAGGAGGTGCCCCTCCCACGCGTGGAGCGACCAGCGGGGGAAGCCATTGTTGGCCATGCCGTCTTCCTCGTTGAACGCCATGGATCTCGTCGATGGAGCAGTGGCTGATAGGGTTCGTCTCTGGCTGGGGTTTCGGTGGTGCTACGCGTCGCGGCGAGTTATGTAGGCGGGACTGGACTGGGCGATTAAATGCCGCGTGGATGCTACGCGTCCGCTGCGAGCTGACCGGCGGCAGCCCTTATTGCGCGCGGAAGACGATGCGTGTGCCGCTGACTGGCCGGGTCCATCTCTGCGGCGAAGCCGAAGCGAAAGCGCGGGAGAGAATTCTCGGCGTTTCGCGTGCTTTCGCTTCGTCCGGAGTCCCCGAGCGCACCTCGGGGGACCGGGGATGGCGTGGGCTCGCCGGATGGATTTAGGCCCAAATCCGGGGAAAACGAGGAATCGGGGGCGCGACTGGGCCGAATTTCGCCGGCCGGATGAGAAAAACGGCGCTCGGGGGCCTTTTCGGGGAGACGAGTGGGGATGCTCTTAGCCTAGTCTACCCGCTGCTAAGCCTGGCCACCCGCTGCGATCATCACCTCACCTTAAACGAAGGGATAAATTTTCTCAAAGGATCCAGGATGAGAATTAACCGGATCAACCCAAATTGTTATGGTATTTTTTGTTTTCGGTTTGCATGAACCATGCATGATTCTTTCACCACAACGGACAGTAATACTCCCTCCATTCAAATGAACAAGGCGTCCTATTTTATGTATTTTTTATTAGAAATTACTCAAAATATATAAATATTGTTGATATAGAATTGACATCCTTAGAAAGTGTTTTTACTACGAATCCAATGAGACTAATTACATATAATATAATCAAAGTTTAGTTGCTCAATTGTTTCGGTCAAAGTTCATCTTCAAAGCGTCTTATTCATCGAAACGGATGTCAATTAATTCACCAGGCACAACAAAAAATCACCAGGAGAATAGTACCGCTGGGAGGAAGGTCCGAGCTGCAGGCTGCCGGCGAGGGCCAGGACGTGAGCCACAACATAAGAGACCTTTCACAGCAACTTCCAAGGTCAATCGCACACCCCACCTGTCTCTATCTCCTCACATCTGAAACAAATACACAACTGGCATGTAGAGCCCCAGGTCAGCCACTGAGCTCACGAAGGCCAAAGTCGATTCATGTTAATGCTAGGAGGAAGATGAAGTAATCTAAAGATGATGCTACGTGGAACACGAATTTGGTAAGAGGTGCAAACTCGGTAGTCCACTTATGGCGGCCACGAACTGAAATATCAACCATATGACTGCAAGAGGCACGCGCAGCAAACTTTTACGACCCCCGCATCGTAATCAAACCGCACGCCTGATCTTTCCCCTCAATGCACGACGTCAGCGTGGAGCACAACCAGGCAGCCAAGCAGCTTGACGGGCTGTGCTAGGGCAGGCGCGTGACGGGATACGTTAGGCCAGGCCCGCCCGACCACGAGCAGGAACACCGTGGCGGCGGTAGCCGGTAGGACGACGGGAGGCTTGGATGCCGAGCGTCACAACCGCGGTCGCCCTGGCAGGTCCTTGGGAGTCTGCACAAGGGGATTTTTCCAGGGTGAATAGAGAAAAGAAGAGCGAACCGGTAGGTGGCAATTTGGTGGTATTATGTAGTTTGGTGGGAGGGTAAAACGGTAAAAGTAAGGACGGACGAACAAGAAACCTTATTTTCTTTATTATTAGGTAGGTATAGATAGAGATGGTTGTTCCGTATTTGACGCGTGCAATCCGTGTAGAGATTATTGTTCCTTTTTTGACGCTGGCTATTTGACTTGCGCGCTGATTTCTTTTGATTGTGCGCTAATTTTTTAAGGCTGGTTGTTAGGCAATTTGTTTCGAAGCTAGCGTCGTGGCTACTTTTAAGGTGCGGTGGCTACTTTTAAGGATATAGTTGTGCGGTAGCTTTTTATCTGTAAATAGGAGGAAGTGTGACATCAAGTGAAATGTGACATCAAGTGAATTGTGACATTGCATCTTTCACTTTAATAGTAAAGAAATAGGAGGAAGTGTGACATCAAGTGAAATGTGACATCAAGTGAAGTGTGACATTGCATATTTTACTTTAATAGTAAAGATACAGTTCAACTCTTTATCGCAACAATGTTCTGAAATGGTGTTGCCTTGAAAACTTAGTTAATGATGTTGTTTTCCTCTAAGGTGTTATGCGATTTAGTTCTCCTTCGTATTGATACTTTACTTCAAAAAATTGTAGATTTTGAGCACATACCAATTTAATCAACCGGCTAACCTATCCTTCTTTCTCAGGATTTTTTTTTTTTTTATCCTTTCTTTCTCAGGATCTAGCGCGCTTATTGCTCGCTTACATCGGTGACACACCTTAGTTTAATAAGCAGAACTCTTCAGGTAGCCCTGTCGGATAACCATTTATTTATTCAACGGTTATTGATTGTATTTTTCTTCATCCTCCATAGGTCCAAGGCAGCCTCCAGCGTCACTGTTAGTATTGTGGAGGATGAACAACACAAAAAATGCATATATAACCGTCGGATCGCTCTTCTTGCAACTCAAATTGATGGATGTTTTTTTCTGTAAAAGCACTAATTATTAGTAAAAACACTGTCGCCCCATGATGTGTTGAGTTCGCTGGCATCCTGAAGTTTACAATGAGGTCTTAAATCGCCAGAATCGTTTAAGTAAATAAATCGAGTTTGTACCTGCGGAGGCTGGAGCTTTGCGACAGGGCCTGTCCTCTCGTGGGGCGCATGATGCTCGGCGCAGCAGCTGCCGGATCAGAAAAGAGATATGTATGGAAGGACCTGTGCGCGCCATCGATTGGATGAAGTAAAACTGGCCTTTCGATCTGTGAAGCTATTCCTGTATCAAAATTGCGTTGGAAAGTACTCAGTCGGCGACTCAGCGTTCCATTTTTAAAGGACCAAGATAAAGTTACCTGTATTACAAACTCTTCCTTTCTTGGATTCAGCAAGTACTGTCATTTAGATATAAACACAATGCTGTCCACCTCCTATGATCGATTAACTTGTGTTCACTGCCGACAGGCTCCAACTATGTAATGCCAGGGCAGGAACCCTTCTCTCATGTTCAGATCAGCATGCAACACCTCACTCAACGCTGGCGAGCTGCCCATCCCCGGGACATCGACGCTTCACAGCAGCATTGCATCTTTCCATCTTGGTTTTATGCGTTGTCTCCGATACAATGCTTCAGCAATAAAATTTGACTCCCGGAGGCAGAAGTTGGCTGGGAGCGATGGATTCGGCAACGCCGGCGAGCTGACCATCCCCGGGACATGGACGCTTCAAAGCAGCATTGCCATCTTTCCATCTTTCTTTTGTGCGTTGTCTCCGATAGAATGCTTCAGCAATAAAATTTGACTCTCGGAGGCAGAAGTTGGCTGGGAGCACCATGGGGTTGCGGGCGCGGGACTCAGATGACGCAGAGAGCGATTGGGTACACTACATGACGTGCCCTCCCTGGCCGGCGCAAATCCGCCGCGCGTCGCGCGCGTCTCCAGCACCGATCATCCGATCTAGGCCTGACTCAACAGATCTCAGACATTGCTATTTTCCAGCCCCACTATTCTGGCTACCTGAGACTTGATTAGCAGCGAGAGAGGGGTTGAGCAGAAGGGCTCGACCGCCATAGGGGACGGTTAACGGCGGCGCCGCAGCAAGCCAGATCGGGATAGACGTACCATGTGTGGCGTCTCTTCTTCTTTCGTCGTGCGGGACGGGGGAACTATATAGTAAGGACTTCTATTTTCACACGTTTAGTTGTTATATCTCCAAAATGGTTACGATTATGCATTTTTTTATTTTTTGGCCAAGCTAATCAGGACCGATAACTGTTTTCTGCTTAGTCCGAGCTAATCCCAGTCATTATTTGTCTTGTGTTTTAATTATATAATAGATAGATAGATAGGTGATCATTGTTATTATGGATTATGTGATATTGGAGAGAGCTCCAGTGCTATCCCTTATGATCTTTACAAGGAGATTAGGCATGAAATTGGACCGTGTGAACTGGAAGATATTGATGTGGCTATTCAGCTCGCCAACAGGGAAATTATTTATCCAATTGGTATTGTGAGAGATGTGGAAGTCTTATGTGGTAAGGTTAAATATCCCGCTGATTTTCTTGTGCTTGGGAAGGCTTCTAGTAAGTATTGCCCTATTATATTTGGTAGACCTTTCTTGATCACTTACGGTGCTATTATAGACTGCAGGAAAGAGAAAATTCATACTAAATTTAATGGAGAGTCTTATGAGTTTAATTTTTCCACGTTTACTAAAGTTCCTTTGGAAGTCGATTTACCTAATGAAGATTTTAAAGTTAAACAACTTGCTTCTATTGCTCTTGCTCCTAACAATGCCTTGCAGCAATACATGGAGGAGCATGTGAGTGATGTTTTTATGCAGGAAAGAAATGAGATCGATGATATATTTCTTCGTCAACCGTTGATACTTAAACACGATCTACCTGTGGAGGATTTGGGTACCACTATGCCTCCTAAAGAGGATCCAGTTTTTGATTTAAAGCCTTTACCTGAGGATCTTAAATATGCTTATATAGATGATAAGAAAATATATCTTGTTATTATTAGCTCTAAACTTTGAGGATATGAAGAAGAAAGATTATTGAAAGTATTAAGGAAGCATCATGCAACTATGGGATATACTCTTGATGACTTGAAGGGAATTTCTCCAACTATATGTCAGCATGCTATTAATTTGGAGCCCGATGCAAAGCCAGTAGTGGAACATCAACGCCGTTTAATTCCTAAGATGAAGGAAGTGGTAAGGATATGAAGAAGAAAGATTATTTAAAGTATTAAAACTCCTTGAAGCTGGCATCATTTATCCTATTGCTGATAGTAGATGGGTTAGTCCTGTGCATTGTGTTCCTAAGAAAGTAGGCGTTACTGTTGTTCCGAATGATAATGATGAGCTTATTCCTCAGCAAATTATTGTTGGTTATAGAATGTGCATTGATTTTAGAAAAATCAACAGAGTTACTAAGAAGAATCATCATACTTTGCCTTTTATTGATCAAGTGCTAGAAAGGTTGTCTAAAACGACTCACTTTTTTTTCTTGATGGTTATTCTGGGTTTACTCAAATTGCGGTTAAAGAGCAAGATCAGGAGAAAACCACTTTTACTTGTCCTTATGGAACTTATGCTTATAGACGTATGCCTTTTGGTTTGTGCAATGCTGCTGCTACATTTCAAAGATGCATGTCTGCTATTTTTCATGGTTTTGTGAAGAAATTGTGGAGGTATTCATGGACGATTTCTCCGTCTATGGAACCTCCTTTGATTATTGTTTGCACAATCTTGATAAAGTTTTGCAGAGATGTGAAGAAACTAATCTTGTTCTTAATTGGGAGAAGTGCCACTTTATGGTTAATGAAGGAATTGGTCTTGGGCATAAAATTTCTGAAAGAGGTATTGAAGTTGATCGAGCCAAAGTGGAGGCAATTGAGAAGATGCCCTATCCCAGGAATGTTAAAGGTATTTGTAGTATTCTTGGTCATGCTGGTTTTTATAGAAGATTTATTAAAGATTTCTCTAAAATTTCAAAGCCTCTTACTAATCTTCTGCAAAAGGATGTCCCTTTTGTTTTTGATGATGATTGTAAGGAAGCCTTTGAAACTTTAAAGAAAGCTTTAACAACTGCTCCTATTGTTCAACCACCTGATTGGAATTTACCTTTTGAAATTATGTGTGATGCTAGTGATTTTGCAGTAGGTGCTGTTATTGGACATCGTGTAGATAAAAGTTTGAATGTTATTCATTATCCTAGTAAAACTCTTGATGCCGCGCAAAAGAATTATGCTACTACTGAGAAAGAGTTTTTAGCTGTTGTTTTTTGCTTGTGATAAATTTAGGCCTTATATTGTTGATTCTAAAGTTACTATTCATATGGATCACGCGGCTATCATGTACCTTATGGGAAAGAAAGATGCGAAGCCGAGACTTATTAGATGGGTGTTGGTTTTACAAGAGTTTGATTTGCATATTGTTGATAGAAAAGGTGCTGAAAATCCTGTTGCAGATAATTTGTCTAGGTTGGAAAATATTTCTGATGATCCTATTCCTGTTAATGATATTTTTCCAAATGAAGAGTTGGCTGCAATAAAGGTAGTTTCACAAATCCCTTGGTATGCTGATTATGCTAACTTTATTGTTTCGAAGTATTTGCCTCCTACATTTTCATCTCAGCAGAGAAGGAAATTTTTTTATGACTTGAGGCATTATTTTTGGGATGACCCACATTTATATAAAGGAGTTGATGGCATTATGAGAAGGTGTGTTCCGGAATTTGAACAACAAGACATATTGAAGAAATGCCATAGTAGTGCTTATGGAGGGCATCACGCTGGAGATAGGGCCGCGCAAAAGGTTCTACAATCAGGTTTTTATTGGCCTACTCTTTTTAAAGATGCAAGGAAATTTATTTTATCTTGTGATGAATGTCAAAGAGTTGGTAATATTTCTCGATGCAATGAAATGCCTATGAATTATTCGCTTGTTATTGAACCATTTGATTGTTGGGAGTTTGACTTTATGGGTCCTTTTCCCCTGTCAAAAGGTTACACTCATATTGTAGTTGCTGTTGATAATGTTACTAAATGGGTAGAAGCCATACTGACAAGTAGCGCCGACGGTGAGACTTCGTTAAAAATGCTTAAAGATATTATTTTTCCTAGATTCGGAGTGCCTAGATATCTTATGACCGATGGCAGTTCTCATTTTATTCACGGTGGTTTTAGAAAAACTCTTGCTAAGTACGATGTTAACCATAGAATCGCTTCAGCTTATCACCCCCAAACTAGTGGACAGGTAGAATTATCTAATAGAGAGATCAAGTCTATTTTGCAAAAGACTGTTAACAGATCTAGGAAGAATTGGGCTGATAAGCTGAATGATGCTTTATGGGCCTATAGGACCGCTTATACAAATCCTATGGGTATGTCCCCTTACAAGATGGTTTATGGGAAAGCTTGTCATTTTCCCTTAGAATTAGAACACAAAGCTTATTGGGCAGTGAAAGCGTTGAATAGAGATTTTAAATTAGCCGGTGAGAAAAGGTTGCTTGATTTGAGTTCTCTTGATGAATGGAGAACCGAGGCTTATGAAAATGCTAGGCTTTTCAAAGAGAAAGTGAAGCAGTGGCATGATAGGAGGATTCTCAAGAGAGAATTCCATGTAGGTGAAAAGGTTTTATTATAAAAATATCGTCTAAGATTTTTTGCATGGAAATTACTCTCGAAATGGGAAGGTGTCATTGTGGAGGTATATCGATCCGGCGCAATAAAAATTGCTTCGTTGAAGAATGACAAAACACAAGTGGTGAATGGACAAAGACTCAAACATTACATTTGTGGAGATTCTTTTAATGAAGACGTTGATGTTATTGAAGTAAAGACTCCGGAGGAATTCATTAAAGATCAAATGCAGCAGTCTGCAGAGTCCGGTTTCGAATAGGTAACAGTTCTGGTAAGAGAAAGTCCGCGTTTTGTTTTTCCAAGTAAGTTTCTGTTATTTTTGGAATATTTAAGAATTTACGAGATGAAAACGGAGTTGAGGTGACGCACAGAGTGGCCATACATGGCCCAGGTGCGGGCCCACCCTTGGCCACGCCTGGGGTGTGTATTGCCACCCCGGAGTCCGTCTCCGCCCCGTTTTCGTCCCGTGTTTCCCTTATATTGCGAAACTTTTCGCTATTTAATCCCGAGGAAGTTCCGAGGTCTGTATCTCGAGTTCTCGTCGCGTTTTGTTTCGACCTATTTCTGCCAGGAATATTCGCTGTTTAGTGCCGCCATGTCTTCGTCCGGATCAACTGGAGACAACCCCTTCATGGGTGGCATCAACCCGTACCTGAACGAGTTGATGACGCATCCCAAGGAGTTGCTGTTCAAGGATGGGAAGGTGCAAATAGAAGATGTCCGCGGACCTAAAGGAGTGGGTGATCTTGAAGCCAGGGTGGAAAAGCTGGAGCAGGAAGTCTTTGAGTACAGGAAGATGGCGGAGCGTGAAGTGCACATTATTCACAAGATCCATGCCGAGCTTGTTGCCGAGATCAAGAAGGAGGGACATATTGCTGCAAGGGCAACTAACATTGGACGTGTCTTTTCTCATAACTTGCAGGGACCAACGCCACCGATTCTGAACCTAAGCTCTGTCCCTTCAGCTGAAAAAGCCGTCCGTGTTGTTGATGAGTTTTGTGATAATTATCGAGCTCTGGGGAAGGAGGTGGATAGACTCCTTGAGGAGAACACCAGACTTCGCAGAATGCTGGAATATTACTCAATTCCCATCACAAGGCCACCACCGCCATCTTCAGATAACAATGAATCTCTTCAAGTCTTAGTGCAGAACTGCCAAACTGAGAAGCTGACGCTGAAGGAGGTCTTTAAGAATCGCAGGAACGGGCCACCACCAGCGGCACCTGAGGAGTGATTGTCTTTGGTATAGGCATCCCCTTGGCTTGTGATGGCGCGTGAAGCACACGTCCGTTGGGAACCCCAAGAGGAAGGTGTGATGCGTACAGCAGCAAGTTTTCCCTCAGTAAGAAACCAAGGTTATCGAACCAGTAGGAGATGAAGGCCACGTGAAGGTTGTTGGTGAAGGAGTGTAGTGCGGTGCAACACCGGTGATTCCGGCGCCAACGTGGAACCTGCACAACACAATCAAAATACTTTGCCCCAACTTAACAGTGAGGTTGTCAATCTCACCGGCTTACTGTAAACAAAGGATTAAACGTATGGTGTGGAGAATGATGTTTGCTTGCAAAGAACAACAGAGAACAATGATTGCACTAGGTTGTATTTCATATGTAAAAGAATGGACCGGGGTCCACAGTTCACTAGTGGTGTCTCTCCAATAAGATAAATAACATGTTGGGTGAACAAATTACAGTTGGGCAATTGACGAATAGAGAGGGCATAACAATGCACATACATATCATGATGACTACTATGAGATTTACTTAGGGCATTACGACAAAGAACATAGACCGCTATCCAAGCATGCATCTATGCCTAAAAAGTCCACCTTCGGGTTAGCATCCGCACCCCTTCCAGTATTAAGTTGCAAACAACAGACAATTGCATTAAGTACTGTGCGTAATGTAAACAATACAAATATCTTTAGACAAAGCATTGATATTTTATCCCTAGTGGCAATAGCACATCCACAACCTTAGGACTTTCATCGCACTGTCCCAGATTCAATGGAGGCATGAACCCACTATCGAGCATAAATACTCCCTCTTGGAGTCACAAGTATCAACTTGGCCAGAGCCTCTACTAGCAACGGAGAGCATGCAAGAACATAAATAACATATATATGATAGATCGATAATAAACTTGACATAGTATTCCATATTCATCGGATCCCAAGAAACACAACATGTAGCATTACAAATAGATGATCTTGATCATGATAGGCAGCTCACAAGATCTAAACATGATAGCACAAGAGGAGAAGACAACCATCAAGCTACTGCTATGGACCCATAGTCCAAGGATGAACTACTCACGCATCAGTCCAGAGGCGGGCATGGTGATGTAGAGCCCTCCGGTGATGATTCCCCTCTCTGGCAGGGTGCCGGAGGCGATCTTCAGAACCCCCCGAGATGGGGTTGACGGCGGTGGCATCTCAGTAACTTTTCCCGTATCGTGGCTCTCGGTACTAGGGTTTTCGCAACGGAAGGATTATATAGGCGAAGGGGCAGAGTCGGGGGGCGCCCGAGGGGCCCACCCCATATGGCGGCGCGACCAGGGGTGGGGCCGCGCCCCCCTATGGTGTGGCCGCCTCATGACCCCTCTTCGTCTCCTCTTCAGTGTTCTGGAAGGCTCCGTGGAAAATAAGACCGTGGGCTTTTGTTTCGTCCAATTCTGAGAATATTTCCTGTGTAGGATTTCTGAAACCAAAAACAGCAGAAAACAGGAACTGGTGCTTCGGAATATTTTTAATAGGTTAGTACCGGAAAATGCATCAAAATGATGTAAAGTGTATATAAAACATGTGAGTATTGTCATAAAACTAGCATGGAACATAAGAAATTATAGATACGTTTGAGACGTATCAAGCATCCCCAAGCTTAGTTCATACTCGCCCTCGAGTAGGTAAACGATAACAAGGATAATTTCTGAATTGACATGCTACTATCATAATCTTGATCAATACTATTGTAAAGCATATGAGATGAATGAAGTGATTCGAAGCAATGGTCTATAGTTTGTTATCAAATAGATAATGACAAAACAACTGAATGATATAGCAAAAACTTTTCATGAATAGTACTTTCAAGACAAGCATCAATAAGTCTTGCATAAGAGTTAACTCATAAAGCAATAGATTTTTAATAGAAGGTTTTGAAGCAACACAAAGGAAGATTTAAGTTTCAGCAGTTGCTTTCAACTTTCAACATGTATATCTCATGGATAATTGTCAACACAAAGTAATATGATGAGTGCAAATAAGCAAGTATGTAAGAATCAATGCACACGAGTTGACACAAGTGTTTGCTTCTAAGATAGAAAGAAGTAGGTAAGCCGACTCAACATAAAGAAAAGAAAGGCCCTTCGCGAGAGGGAAGCAGGGATTACTCATGTGCTAGAGCTTTTTATTTTGAAAACATGGAAATAATTTTGTCAACGGTAGTAATAATTCATATGTGTTATGCATAAAACCTCCTATAAGTTGCAAGCCTCATGCATCGAATACTAATAGTACCCGCACCTTGTCCTAATTAGCTCGGATTTCCATGGATTATCATTGCATTACATATGTTTCAACCAAGTTTCACAAAGGGGTACCTCTATGCCACCTGTACAAAGGTCCAAGGAGATAGATCGCATTTGATTTCTCAATTTTGATAGATCTCAACTTGAGGACATCCATACCGGGACAACATAGAAAACAGATAATGGACTCCTCTTTTATGCTTTAAGCATTCAACAACAGATAATATTCTCATAAGAGATTTGAGGATTAATGTCCAAGCTGAAACTTCCACCATGTTACATGGCTTTGGTTGGCGGCCCAATGTTCTTCTCTAACAATATCCATACTCAAACCATTTAATCATGAGAAATCTCCCTTACTTCAGACAAGACGAACATGCATAGCAACTCACATGATATTCAACAAAGGTGTAACAGGTTGATGGCGTCCCCAGAAACATGGTTACCGCTCAACAAGCAACTTATAAGAACTAAGATACATAAGCGACATATTCATTACCACAATTGTTTTTAGGCTACTTTCCCATGAGCTATTTATTGCAAAGACAAAGAATTAATTTTTTAAAGGTAGCACGCAAGCAATTTACTTTGGAATGGCAGAAAAATACCACATAGTTGGTAGTTATGGTGGACACAAATGGCATAAGTTTTGGCTCAAGGTTTTGGATGCACGAGAAGCATTCCCTCTCAGTACAAGGCTTTGGCTAGCAAGGTTGTTTGACGCAAACACAAGTATGAACCGGTAGAGCAAAACTTACATAAGAACATATTGCAAGCATTATAAGACTCTACACTGTCTTCCTTGTTGCTCAAACACTTTTACCAGAAAATATCTAGACTTTAGAGAGACCGATCATGCAAACCAAATTTCAACAAGCTCTACGGTAGTTCTCCACTAATAGGTTTAAACTACATGATGCAAAAGCTTAAACATGATCTACTAGAGAGCTCAAAACAATTGCCAAGTATCAAATTATTCAAGACAATATACCAATTACCACATGAAGCATTTTCTGTTTCCAACCAAATAGCAATATATGAAGCGACTTTCAACCTTCGCCATGAACATTAAAAGTAAATTAAGAACACCAGTGTTCAAATGAAAAAGCGGAGCGTGTCTTTCTCCCACACAATGATTGCTAGGATCCGATTTTATTCAAACATAAACAAAAATAAAAACAAACAGACGCTCCAAGTAAAGCACATAAGATGTGACGGAATAAAAATATAGTTTCACTAGAGGTGACCTGATAAGTTGTTGATGAAGAAGGGGATGCCTTGGGCATCCCCAAGCTTAGACGCTTGAGTCTTCTTGAAATATGCAGGGATGAACCACGGGGGCATCCCCAAGCTTATACTTTTCAATCTTCTTGATCATATCATATCATCCTCCTCTCTTGATCCTTGAAAACTTCCTTCACACCAAACTCAAAGCATTCTCATTAGAGGGTTAGTGCATAATCAAAAATTCACATGTTCAGCGAGGACACAATCATTGCCAACACTTCTGGACATTACCCAAGGTTACTGAAAGTTAATGGAGCAAAGAAATCCACTCAACACAGTAAAAGAGGCAATGCGAAATAAAAGGCAGAATCTGTCAAAACAGAACAGTCCGTAAAGACGAATTTTTTCGAGGCACTTAACAGGCTCAGATGAAGAATCTCAAATTGAATTAAAGTTGCGTAGATATCTGAGGATCACGCATGAATTTTTTCAGGATTTTATGAGTTTCCTACAGAGAGATCAACTCAAATTCGTGACAGCTAAAAATCTGTTTCTGCGCAGAAATCCAAATCTAGTATCAACTTTTCTATCAAAGACTTTACTTGGCACAACAATGCAATAAACATGATAAGGAGAGGTTGCTACAGTAGTAACAACTTCCAAGACACAACAAAACAGTAGCAAAATAAAAACATGGGTTATCTCCCAAGAAGTGCTTTCTTTATAGCCATTAAGATGGGCTCAGTAATTTTAATGATGCTCTCGCACGAAATAAGAGTTGAAGCAAAAGAGAGCATCAAAAGCAAATAAGAAACACTTTTAAGTCTAACCCACTTCCTATGAAAAGGAATCTTGTAAATAAACAAGTCATGTAAGCATAGTGCAATAAGCATAGGAAAACAAGACAAGCGCAACTTCAAGATTTTAAGCAAAAAGAGAGGTGTTTTAGTAACATGAAAATCCCTACAACCATATTGTCCTCTCTCATAAAGATTTTTAGTAGCATCATGAACAAACTCAACAATATAACTATCACATGAAACATTCTTATCATGAGCTACATGCATAAAATTATTACTCTCCACATAAGCATAGTCATTACTATTAATTGTAGTGGGAGCAAATTCAATAAGATAGCTATCATTACTATTCTCATCACCATAATCATCATATATAGGAGGCATATTGTAATCATAATTAATTTTCTCCTCAATAGTAGGTGGACTGAAAATATGATAGTCATCATTGTAATCATCATATATAGGAGGTAAGTATCATCAAAGTAAATTTTCTCCTCCATGCTTGGGGGACTAAAAATATCATGCTCCTCAAAACCAGCTTCCCCAAGCTTAGAATTTTCCATAGCATTAGAAACAATGGTGTTCAAAGCATTCATACTAATAACATTGCCATTAGCATGCATATAAAGTTCCATAGGTTTTTTAATTTTCTCTTCAAACACCTCATGTCCTAACTGAAGATAAATACTATAAAGATCTCTAATATTTTTGTTGTTTTCCATTAAGCCTAACTAGTGAAGTCACACAACTTAGTGTTCTCAGGAGTACTAATTTTAGCAATAAGCAAAACCGAATTAAATAAAGTAAAACAAGTAACTATTTTTTGTGTTTTTGATATAACGAAAGCAAACAAGACAGAAAATAAAATAAAGCAAGACAACAAACAAAGTAAAGAGATTGGATGTGAGAGACTCCCCTTGTAGCGTGTCTTGATGTCCTCGGCAACAGCGCCAGAAAATATGCTTGATGGCGCGTGAAGCACACGTCCGTTGGGAACCCCAAGAGGAAGGTGTGATGCGTACAGCAACAAGTTTTTCCTCAGTAAGAAACCAAGGTTATCGAACCAGTAGGAGATGAAGGCCACGTGAAGGTTGTTGGTGAAGGAGTGTAGTGCGGTGATACGTCCAAAATGTATCTACTTTCCCGAACACTTTTGCTATTATTTTGCCTCTAATTTGTGTATTTTGGATGCAACTAACACGGACTAACGCTATTTTCAGCAGAACTGTTCTGGTGTCTCGTTTTTGTGCAGAAATCCAACTTTCAGGAAAATCCTCAGAATTTATGCAGAAGGTCCTATTTTCCCAGAATATTGGCGGAGCCAGAAGGGCGAGCCAGGTGGGGGCCCGAGGGCCCCACACACTAGGCCGGCGCGGCCCAGGAGGGGCCCGCGCGACCCTAGTGTGTGGCGGCCTCGGTCGGCCCCCGACGCCCTCCTTTGGACTAATTATTGCCTTTGACCTAAAAACGCACGGGAGGAAGTCGAAGTCGCCAGAAACCCTCCAGAACGCCGCCACATCGCGAAACTCCGTCTCGGGAGCCAGAAGTCTCCGTTCTGGCACTCCGCCGGGACGGGGAATTGGAGGAGATCATCGCCACCATTACCATCGACGCCTCTCCATCGACCAGCCATGTTTCCCCCATCCATGTGTGAGTAATTCCCCCGCTGTAGGCTGAAGGGGATGGTAGGGATTGGATGAGATTGGTCATGTAATAGTATAAGATTGTTAGGGCATAGTGCCTAGTGTCCGTAATTGGTACTTTGATGATATTGTTGCAACTTGTTATGCTTAATGCTTGTCACTAGGGCCGAGTGCCATGATCTCAGATCTGAACATGTTATTATTTCATCATGATATTCATTGTTTATGGTCTTACCTACAAGTTGTATACACATGTCGTCGTCCGGAACCAATGGCCCCGAAGTGACGAAATCGGGACAACCGGAGGGGATGGTAGTGATGTGAGGATCACATGTGTTCATGGAGTGTTAATGCTTTGCTCCGGTACTCTATTAAAAGGAGTACCTTAATATCCAGTAGATTCCCTTGAGGCCCGGCTGCCACCGGCTGGTACGACAAAAGATATTGTGCAAGTTTCTCATTGCGAGCACGTACGACTATAATTGGAACACATGCCTATTGATTGCTTTGTACTTGGACACCGTTTTATTATTATCTGCAAATGCCCTGCTTGATTGTTACATGAGTTTCTCTCATCCATGTAACGCCCGTTATCCGATCCCCGTGCCTACGGTATTTTAATCCTCGCTGCTTACTATAATCACTACTGCTCGTCTCCGTTACTCGTTGCTGTTATTTCACTACTGCTACTGCTATAAAGCTGTTACTACCGATAAACTCTTGCGAGCAAGTCTGTTTCCAGTGCAGCTGAATTGACAACTCCACTGTTAAGGCTTTCAAGTATTCTTTGTCTCCCCTTGTGTCGAATCAATAAATTGGGTTTTACTACTCGCGAAGACTGCCGCGATCCCCTATACTTGTGGGTTATCAAGACTCGTTTTCCGGCGCCGTTGCTGGGGAGCATAGCTTTATTTGGAAGTTCACTTGGATTGATATTGTTCGCTGCAAATTCTCCATCATGGGTAAAACTCACGATCCTAAAGTCGCCATATTACCATCCACTACAAGAAAAGGTACAACTCTGAGTACCTCTGCTGCTCTTGATTCACCATCTGTGATTGATAAACTTGTTTCACCACCACATGCTTCACATGCTGGTACTTTTGCTAGATCTGAAAATTCTTATAATATTGATGATGCTTCTGCTGTACTTGATGATAGTGGTTCATTGGGATCCTTTCTAGATGCTACAATTGCTAGGTCTAGACAAATTGAAAATATTGAAACTCCTAATGCTACTACACCTGTTAATTCACCTGAACTTGATTATTCTAGTGATGATCCCGATGAAGATTATGTGGAGCTTAATGATGATTTTATTACTAGATGCAATGCTACTGCTGATGCAAGTAAAATTAAAAAGTTTCTCACACAATATACTGTTAGACATAAGTTATCTCCTGATCCTAAATTTGCCACATCTCCTATATGCATTAAGAATAAAGATTATGATTTTTCTCTTGATCTATCTCATATAGCTATTGTAGAGAAAGCACCCTTTTGTGGTACTGAAAAAGAAAGTGATGTAGAACACATGATTAAACTTTCTTCTATGAGTAGCTTGTTTTCTGATGATGACAAGATGCGTACTTATTTTGTCGCTAAAACTTTTCCTTTCTCATTAAAGGATGATGCTAAAACTTGGTATAATAATTTGCCTCCTGGTTCTATTAAAAGTCCAACTGATTTACGTGATGTTTTCTTTCGAAAATACTTTCCTGCTAGTGCTCAACATGTTGCTTTACAGAAAATTTATAGATTTGACCAGGGAGATGAAGAGAAATTGCCTGAGGCTTGGGCAAGATTTTGTTCTCTTATCAGAGCTCGACCTGGACATGAGTTAGAAAAGAATGATCTACTTGATATATTTTATAGTGGACTAACCATTGAGTCTAGGGCATATTTGGATAGTTGTGTTGGTTGTGTTTTCAGGAAAAGAACTCCAGACAAAGCTGAAGAATTATTGGCTAAAATAGGCCGGAATCATGATGATTGGACTACGCCTGAACCAATTCCAACACCAATATTGAAGAAGAGGGATTTAATTAAATTGAATGATGAAGATATGAGGGAAGCCAAGAAGTCTCTCAAGGAGAAAGGTATTATATCTGAAGATGTGAAGAATCTACCTCCCATAGAAGATATATGTGAGATAATTCCCCCTTCATCTATGATTGAGGTAAACTCCCTTCAGCGCTTTACTAGGGAAGATATTCCGTATTCAAAACCTCCTGCGCAATGCTTAGATGAGTTTGATAATTATATTGTTAAACAAGAAAATTTTAATATGAGAGTAGAGAATCATCTAATGGAAAATTCTCAAGCTATTAGCAATTTGCATGATATTGTGGAGAGAACCTCCAATGATGTTAAGATGCTTGTTAAACATTTTCAAATGGTTCAAACTCAAATTGATCAGCTTACTAAAGTGCAAAATGACTTATTAAAAAATAATTCTAAAGAGAAACATGCTTATGAAGTAACAACTAGAGGTGGTGTCTCTACCCAGGATCCTCTATATCCTGAAGGGCATCCCAAGAGAATTGAACAAGATTCTCAACGCATTGAACCTAGTGCTCCTTCTAAGAAAAAGAAGAAGAAACATAAAAATGTTGTAGAATCCTCTGAAACTCGTTAATGATCGTAATAGTAGTTCTATTTCCGATGCTGAAACCGAAAGTGGTAATGAACATGATAATAATAATGGTAATGATAAGAATGATGTTTCGATAAAGAAGAAGTTGAAGATGAACCTGAAAAGCAAGATAAAAATAAAAAGTATACTAAAGAAGATTTTATTGCTAAGAAACATGGTAATGAAAGGGAACCTTGGGTGCAAAAGCAAATGCCTTTTTCTGCTAAGAAACTAAAATCAAAGGAAGAAGAACACTATAATAAATTTTGTGATTGCATGAAACCTTTATTCTTGCAAATCCCTTTGACTCATGCTATTAAATTGCCTCCTTATTCAAACTATATGAAAGATATTGTTACTAACAAAAGGAAAATCCCCAATGAGGAAATTTCCACTAGGCTTGCTAATTACTCTTTCAATGGCAAAGTTCCAAAGAAGTTGGGCGACCCAGGTATACCTACTATTCCTTGTTCTATTAAGAATAATTATGTTAAAACTACTCTATGTGACTTGGGAGCCGGTGTTAGTGTTATGCCTTTTTCTCTTTATAAGAGACTTTACCTAGATAAGTTGATACCTACTCGATATATCTTTGGAAATGGCTGATAAATCTACTGCTATTCCCGTTGGTATATGTGAGGATGTTCCTGTTCAAGTTACTAATAATTGCTTGATATTAACTGATTTTGTTGTGTTGGAAATGCTCGAAGATGATAATATGTCTATTATTCTTGGGAGACCTTTTCTTAACACCGCAGGGGCTCTTATTGATTGCAATAAAGGAAAGGTTACTTTCAATGTTGATGATAGGGAGCACACCGTCTATTTCCCCAAGAGGATTGATAAAGTATGTGGAGTTAATACTATTTCTAATGTGAGAACTATCAAAGTTGGAACTATCGATTGTCCTATATATGAGCCTAAAGAAGGATATCAAAATCTTATGATTGGATCCATATCAATACAATTCAAGGTAACATGATTGATTTGAGGTTTATTTCTTCTTATGCTATGTAAAATTTATTTGGTGGCAAGACTTGATCAACCTTGTTAACAAATACTTTTTATATGCATAGAGGAGGTAAACAACATCTCTTTCTTCATCCACTTGCTCTACTTGCTGTAGCACTTTTGTTTTGTAAAGTTCCTTAGTTAATTAGAGATTTCAAAATTTTTCCCGGCGGTAATAATAAACTTAATACCCGAAATGTGCATTTTTCAAAGTTTTCAAAAATTCACAAAAATTATACCGTTGGTCCTATTTTTCGAAAATGCACCGGGAGCACTCGGGGATGACCGGTGGGGCACCCGTGGTGGCACCCACAGGCCGGCGCGGCCAGCAAGGGGGGCGCGCCACCCTGGTGTGTGGGTCCCCCTTTGCCCCACTTCATCATCTCTTCCTCCCACACTCTTCTCTCTCCCTAAAAAATCGACACCAGCCTTTTCTCACTCGCGTTTTTGCTCAAGAACTCCAGATTTCTCGATCTCTTTCCTCAGCCCAGATTTCTGTCTGAGATTTGGCACATTTGCTCTTCGGTATGTGACTCCTTCGATTATCCAAGTAGAATTTTGTTTGGTGGAGTATATCTTGAATATTTTGCTGCTGTAGGTAACATGTTTAGTGAGCTTGCATGCTTGTTCTAAGTGGTAGAAACTAGTTTTGATGCATGATTAGTACTCTAGCAAGTTCCTATGGTAGTTTCCCTCAATTATATGTCACCAAATCAAATTTTATATTGTTTGTTGAAAAATTTCAGAAAATGGAAGGGAGTAGGCACCAACTCAACCAACAAGAATTGGAGGTGCAACCGGTCATGAGAGTTCACCGCGAAGAAGGAGTATACCCCGCTTACTACCCGTGCGTGGATTTTATGAGTAGTGCAGGAATCTTGCAAGATGTTCGAAGTTTAATTTCTCGTGCAGGGTTGGATGATTTTGTTGATGGTGAACCATGCCAATATGCAAAACTGACTATGTCTGTAGTGCAGGATTTTAAATTCAATTGGTCGCGATCTAACGCCATGGTTTAGTACAAAATTTATAATAAAACTGTCAACTTGCCATTCAATGATTTTTGTGCAGCAATCAGAGTGCCGCAATGGGGATCATGCGAGAAGATAAGGGGATCGCCGTAAGAGTTCTTGGACCTCTTCAAGATGATTTGTCATGAAAGAAGCTTCTCAGAGGATGGTGAAAGAATGGAAAGGGAGGAGGCCATCGCGCAAGAGACAACACGGAGGAGGACGAGGAACACCTCGATTCGTCATCCGATGCAGCGAGTTCTTCGCATCAAGTTGGGCATGAGGAGCCTCCACGCTTTTCTTCTGCATCGGGACCTTATTATGACTACGCCATGTATGATCCACCGGCGTGGAACCCAGACCCTCGCTGGGGTTGATCTCCACTTAGGCCAAAAACCTAAGCTTGGGGGGAGGTATACCGGCATCACTCATTCTTTGCATATTATGGTTGCTGGATACTTGTACATACTTGTTTAGTTTCTTTGAGTGGTTTTCTAATGAGAGGGAGATGATATTTGGGGAAGTGCTGCCTGAAAACAGATTCTGGACTGTTACTAGAAAAATTCGTGCGCACAGCCAGAACGTTATTTTGAGCTTCCAATTTTTTTGCATGTTCCCCAGGTTTTTATCTAACTTTCATTAGTTGAACACTTTTCGAGCTGAGCAGCTTAAGAATTTCTTTAAAATCGATTACTGTACTGCTGTCAAGTTTTGGTAGATTTCTGCCATCTTGCTTTTCTGTGTTTCTTTTAGTTTTCATTTTCTTATTCTTACTTTGTTTCTTTCCTAAAACACAAAAAGACCAAAAATATTTCTGTTGTTTCTCTTCACCACTTGTTTATTTTAGTTTCTTGCATTTGTTTCGCTTTATTTGCTATCGTTGGTTTGCTATAAGAAAATCCAAAAAGATTTTGCTTTGTTTGCTTGTTTCCTTTTGTTCTTGCTTCCATATTCGAAAACACCAAAAATATTTGCTGTTCTTCTTTGGTTTGTAAAGTTCATTATGAGTTCAATGGTCTTCTGTGGCTGGAGCGTGGTTTTTCATTCCATATTATTCAAGCTACATAAGTGAAAAGGCAATAATGACGATATTCGACAATTGGATTGTGGTGAGAGGCTGGTATGAACTCTATTTGTTTTCATTTTTGTACATATACTCATCCATGTGAGCATGCTTGGTTGGTTCATGTGAGGTATATGTCATTTAAGAAAGTCTAGTAGTTCATGATCTCTCATGTTTAGCTCCAATTTATTAATATGAGTAGCATGTCATGGATGTTTGCTTGCATTGTTTTATTCATAAATAGGTATGATATTGTGGTATCCTCCTCTCGAATAATTCGTTTGAATTAACTTGGCACATGCTCACGCATGCATATGACCGAACAAGAGTCAATTAAGCCTCGATGATTTACATTGCTTCAGAGTTCTTGTATCACTTTTATGCCTCAGTTAATTTATTTTGCCGCAAGCATGATTATGACAGTTACTACTCTCTTGATTTGTCGCTCCCTAGTCTTTTGCTAGCCTTCACTTGTACTGAGCGGGAACACTGCTCGTGCTTCCAAACACATGAAAACCAAGTTATTCCAAAGTGTCCACCATAAATACCTATGCATGGCATTTCAAACCATTCCAAGTAAATTCTCATGCGCTACCTTTAAACCTTCAAAATGCTTCTCAATTTGTGTTAATGTTTCATAGCTCATGAGGAAGTATGTGGTGTTTAACTTTCAACCTTGTCATTTACTCTTGACGGACTTTCATATGGACTAGTGGCACATCCGCTTATCCAATAATTTTGCAAAAAGAGCTGGCAATGGGGTTTCCAGCCCCAATTAATCAAACTTTACTAATAATTCTCTTCACATGTTTTGCTCGTATTCATCAGTAAGCAACTTAATTTTGCAAATAGATACTCCTCCATGGTATGTGATTGATGGAAGGCACCCGAGGATTCGGTTAGCCATGGCTTGTGTAAGCAAAGGTTGGGGGGAGTGTCACCCATAATAAAACTAAAATGCGTGTGTAAACAAAAGAGAAGAGGGATGATCTACCTTGCTGGTAGAGATAACGTCCTTCATGGGAGCCGCTCTTCAAAGTCCGGTTGGCGAGGTAGTTGGTGTACCCATTACCATTCGTTGACAACAACAAACACCTCTCAAAACAATTTTACTCCTGTTTTAAAAATGAAAAGCTCTAGCGCATGTTAATCCCTGCTTCCCTCTGCGAAGGGTCAATCTTTTACTTTTATGTTATGTCTCCATCCTTTCTTTGAGCACTTTCTTGAGAGCACAACTGTCATTCTTAGTGTAATATGCTTGTCTCAAAATATGATTGATTGTAGTATAACTTTGATGCTTTTATCTTTGACAATCACTATTTCTAGTCTTTCTATGAACTTTAGAGGTGCCTGAGCATTTATGTTTTGCTGATCAAATATGGGCAAGCGAGATACCACTCTATCATACTATTTTATGAACATTGCAATCCTGCTTATATACATGATTCATGATGCTTATTATTAATTGTTGGTACCTTTCCATGATTGACATAGCTATTAGATGATCTTATTTGCATGTATCTTATTATGAACTGCCTAAGTGTTAGAAATAGCATGAGAATATTTACATCATATGAACAAATGTGTTCGTGAAAGTTCTTTTATCGCTCAGTTGTTAACTGAATTGCTTGAGAACAAGCAATAAGCTAAGCTTGGGGGGAGTTGATACGTCCAAAACGTATCTACTTTCCCGAACACTTTTGCTATTGTTTTGCCTCTAATTTGTGTATTTTGGATGCAACTAACACGGACTAACGCTGTTTTCAGCAGAACCGTTTCAGTGTCTCGTTTTTGTGCAGAAATCCAACTTTCGGGAAAATCCTCGAATTTATGCGAAGGTCCTATTTTCCTAGAATATTGGCAGAGCCAGAAGGGCGAGCCAGGTGGGGGCCCGAGGGCCCCACACACTAGGCCGGCGCGGCCCAGGAGGGGCCCGCGCGGCCCTAGTGTGTGGCGGCCTCGGTCGGCCCCCGACGCCCTCCTTTGGACTACTTATTGCCTTCGACCTAAAAACGCACGGGAGGAAGTCGAAGTCGCCAGAAACCCTCTAGAACGCCGCCACATCGTGAAACTCCGTCTCGGGAGCCAGAAGTCTCCGTTCTGGCACTCCGCCGGGACGGGGAATTGGAGGAGATCATCGCCACCATCACCACCGACGCCTCTCCATCGACCAGCCATGTTTCCCCCATCCATGTGTGAGTAATTCCCCCGCTGTAGGCTGAAGGGGATGGTAGGGATTGGATGAGATTGGTCATGTAATAGTATAAGATTGTTAGGGCATAGTGCCTAGTGTCCGTAATTGGTACTTTGATGATATTGTTGCAACTTGTTATGCTTAATGCTTGTCACTAGGGCCCAAGTACCATGATCTCAGATCTGAACATGTTATTATTCATCATGATATTCATTGTTTATGGTCTTACCTGCAAGTTGTATACACATGTCGCTGTCCGGAACCAATGGCCCCGAAGTGACAGAAATCGGGACAACCGGAGGGGATGGTAGTGATGTGAGGATCACATGTGTTCACGGAGTGTTAATGCTTTGCTCCGGTACTCTATTAAAAGGAGTACCTTAATATGCAGTAGATTCCCTTGAGGCCCGGCTGCCACCGGCTGGTAGGACAAAAGATGTTGTGCAAGTTTCTCATTGCGAGCATGTACGACTATAATTGGAACACATGCCTATTGATTGCTTTGTACTTGGACACCGTTTTATTATTATCTCGCAAATGCCCCGCTTGATTGTTACATGAGTTTCTCTCATCCATGCAACGCCCGTTATCCGTCCCCGTGCCTACGATATTTTAATCCTCGTTGCTTACTATAATCACCTACTGCTGTCTCTCGTTACTCTGCTGCTGTTATTTCACTACCGCTACTCGCTATAAAACTATTACTATCGATAAACTCTTGCGAGCAAGTCTGTTTCCAGTGTGCAGCTGAATTGACAACTCCGTTGTTAAGGCTTTCAAGTATTCTTTGTCTCCCCTTGTGTCGAATCAATAAATTGGGTTTTACTACCCGCGAAGACTGTCTGCGATCCCCTATACTTGTGGGTTATCAAGATCGTTTTACGGCGCCGTTGTCGGGAGCATTGCTTTATCTGGAAGTTCACTTGGATCGATATTGTTCGCTGCAAATTCTCCATCATGGGTAAAACTCGCGATCCTAAAGTCGCCATATTACCATCCACTACAAGAAAAGGTACAACTCTGAGTACCTCTGCTGCTCTTGATTCACCATCTGTGATTGATAAACTTGTTTCACCACCACATGCTTCACATGCTGGTACTTCTGCTAGATCTGAAAATTCTTATAATATTGATGATGTTTTTGTTGTGCTTGCTGTAAACAAAGGATTAAACGTATGGTGTGGAGATTGATGTTTGCTTGCAAAGAATAACAGAGAACAATGATTGCAGTAGGTTGTATTTCAGATGTAAAAGAATGGACCGGGGTCCACAGTTCACTAGTGGTGTCTCTCCAATAAGATAAATAACATGTTGGGTGAACAAATTACAGTTGGGCAATTGACAAATAGAGAGGGCATAACAATGCACATACATATCATGATGACTACTATGAGATTTACTTAGGGCATTACGACAAAGAACATACACCGCTATCCAGCATGCATCTATGCCTAAAAAGTCCACCTTCGGGTTAACATCCGCACCCCTTCTAGTATTAAGTTGCAAACAACAGACAATTGCATTAAGTATCGTGCGTAATGTAAACAATACAAATATCCTTAGACAAAGCATTGATGTTTTATCCCTAGTGGCAACGAGCGCATCCACAACCTTAGGAATTTCTCATCACTGTCCCGGATTCAATGGAGGCATGAACCCACTATCGAGCATAAATACTCCCTTTTGGAGTCACAAGTATCAACTTGGCCAGAGCCTCTACTAGCAACGGAGAGCATGCAAGAACATAAATAACATATATATGATAGATCGATAATCAACTTGACATAGTATTCCATATTCATCGGGTCCCAACAAACACAACATGTAGCATTACAAATAGATGATCTTGATCATGATAGGCAGCTCACAAGATCTAAACATGATAGCACAAGAGGAGAAGAAAACCATCTAGCTACTGCTATGGACCCATAGTCCAAGGATGAACTACTCACGCATCAGTCCGGACTGCGGGCATGGTGACGTAGAGCCCTCCGGTGATGATTCCCCTCTCCAGTAGGGTGCCGGAGGCGATCTTCAGAACCCCCCGAGATGGGGTTGACGGCGGCGGCGTCTCAGTAACTTTTCTCGTATCGTGGCTCTCGGTACTAGGGTTTTCGCGACGGAAGGATTATATAGGTGAAGGGGCAGAGTCGGGGGGGGGGCCGAGGGGCCCACCCCATATGGCGGCGCGACTAAGGGTGGGGCCGCGCCCCCCTATGGTGTGGCCTCCTCGTGGCCCCTCTTCGTCTCCTCTTCGGTGTTCTGGAAGGCTCCGTGGAAAATAAGATGGTGGGCTTTTGTTTCGTCTAATTCCAACAATATTTCCTGTGTAGGATTTCTGGAACCAAAAATAGCAGAAAACAGGAACTGGCGCATCGGCATCTTGTTAATAGGTTAGTACCGGAAAATGCATCAAAATGATGTAAAGTGTATATAAAACATGTGAGTATTGTCATAAAACTAGCATGGAACATAAGAAATTATAGATACGTTTGAGACGTATCAGCTTGTTCCAAGCTTGGGGGAGTGCCGCGGTATCACTATCACCTTTATCTTTATTTTTAGTCGAGTCATATCATGAATAAAGTGGTTGTCATATAGGATAGTTTGCGGATTGGAGGTATCGCTCTTTTATTTTGTCTCATTGTATCCCTTGGTGTGAGTCACCTATATGAATTATTAATGAGAAGTCTTCTTATTTACTTTATGCACACTTTATTTTAGTTTGCAATTTCAGCGGTGTGATCATTCTTGCTAATTGGTGTTGGTATCATTTCGGGAGTATTGAATACATCTTATTGGCTTTGGCAAATCTATTATTGGTCAGTAGCAACATTATTTTGAAGATCGAAGAGAAAAAGAAAAAGGTACATGCAGATATATTATTCATATTCTTTATTTCTTGATTGGCTCAAAAGCTTGGTATTCTGAAATCAAGATCGTTTGTACTTTCAAGATGAGTTATTTGAATTGCTTTTTGATACATGTATATTTGCTTGTTTCACTTATATTCATATGCTTGCTACCCAGCCTTGCTAGCCAAAAGCCTGTATTGAGAGGAAATGCTTCTCATGCATCCAAATCCCAACCAAAATACTCATGCCACTTGTGTCCACCATATCTACCTATATGTGGTATATCACCGCCACTCCAAGTAAATTTTCGTGTACTACCTTTAAAACCTTGAAGTACATCTCATTTTGTGTTTATGTTTTTAGCTCATGGAGGATGTGAAAGTTATTATTGTCGTCTTCCATACTTTACTAAGTACAGCAAGACTCGTGAGCTTCATCTCGCTTGTCAATAAAAAATTGATAGATATAAAAACGAAGAAGAGCTGGTTTGACCACAACTTCCAAAAGGGGAAGAAAATAGGAAAGTATAAGAAAGTGGCACTCCTCCATCGTTTGCGATTGTTGGTCGGCACCCGAGGATTCGGCTAGCCATGGTATGTGTAAGCAATGGATGGGAGGAGTGTCACGGTTTTATAAATAGCATGAATAAAAAGAGGCTTCGCCCAAATATTTCGGAACCGCTCTCAAACTTGTTTAGTATGGAAGATGACAAAAACACTTGTACCTATTCGTTGACGAAAGCAACCACCTCTCAAAGCAATCTTTTATTCAGTTTTGCAAACAAAAAGCTCTAGCACATGTTTAATCTCTGCTTCCCTCTGCGAAGGGCCATTCTTTTACTTTCTTGTTGAGTTAGTGCTCCTATTACTTCTATCTCAAAGCAAGCATGTGAACCATTGTGACTCAATCATCTATGAATGTTGATGTATGCAATTGTCTTTTTAACTCTTACTTGTGCAGCACAATGTTTCTACCCAAATGAATAAAATGTTGAAAGCCATCTATGAATGAAAAGAGGATGCAATAATTGAGCAATACAGTATGTGAAAATTTATTAGTTGTTAATTGTTCTCTGACCAAGAACAAAAGGTTTGCCATGCCAATTATGATTTCCTTTACATACTCCTATGTGTTGATTCCTTATTCATTGCAAGTGGATCATATTTGAGGATGTTGTTGTCTATGATAGCTTGTGTGTTGGTGAGTGTGATGCTTCTTGTTCGTATTTTGTTATCGACACTTCACTCCATAAACCTGTGGTCCGGTTTACTGAGCTTAGCTTTCGCTTTGGGACAAGCGAGTTCTAAGCTAGGGGAGTTGATACGTCCAATTTGTATCACTATTTTGTATTATAATCTACTGTCATTTATTGATATATTTCATATTTAGACATGATACTTATGTTATTTTATATATTTTTGCATGTTTGATGATTTTCACGGGATTTGCTGCCGGAGCTGGAATTCTGCTGGAAAGTGGTCATCATGGTACCATACTTCGGAAGATCGGAAAATTCCAGAAACTTTCACGAAGATCTTATTTTCCCGGATGATGGAGATAGCCAGAAGGAGGACCTGAGGGGGGCCACCATTGGGCAATACAATGCCCAGGCGCGGGCCCTACCCTAGCCGCGCCTGGGGCATGTATGGCTGCCCTGGCCCACATATGACGCCGCCCTTTCGCGTATATCATACCCACGAAAACCTAAGATCGTGGGGCAGCTTGCAGAAATATTCAGCCGCCGCTACGAGGCGGAAAACACCAGAGAGAGAAAAGCTCTCCGGCAGATAGGAATCTGCCGGGGGAAATTCCCTCCCAGAGGGGGAAATCTTCGCCATCGCCACCGCCATCGAGCAGGACTTCATCGTGATCATCATCCTCATCATATCCACCATCAGCACCATCATCACCGCCGTCTCCACCTCGTCCCGCTGTAACTATTTGGGTTGTACCTCGCATATTACGAAGGGGAAACTCTCTCGGTATTGATTACTTGTTGTATTTGATGCTATTGAGTGAAACCATCGGATTAAGGTTTATGTCCAGATTGTTATTCACCATTATATACCCACTGATCATGTTCCATATGTTGTCCCGTGAGTAGTTCGTTTAGTTCTTGAGGACATGGGAGAAGTCTTGTGTTAGTAGTGGAGCTATGTGAGTAATATGTATTGATATGATATTTAAGTTGTGGTGTTATTCTTCTAGTGGTATCATGTGAACATCGACTACATGATACTTCGCCTTTATGGACCTAGGGGAATGCATCGTGTATTTGGCTACTAATTGCGGGGTTGCCGGAGCGACAGAAACCTGAACCCCCGTTAGGAAACCATTGCATGAGGGAGTGTAGGATCTCAGAGTTTAAGGCTGTGGTTAATTTTTTTTCTTAATTACCTTCTTGTAGTTGCGGATGCTTGCAAGGGGTTTAATCACAAGTATGTATTATCCTACTAAGGTTAGTGCATTAGCATAGGTTCACCCACACAACACTTACCATACCAATATAGATTATTCACGGATGCGACGCGAAAGCACTTGACGTAAAAACCTCCCGTGTGTCCTCAGGAACGTTTGGTCGATATAAGTAAAACAACCGGCTTGTCCTTTGTGCTAAAAAGGATTGGGCCACTTGCTGCAATTATTATTGCCACCTTTTATTTACTCGCATTTTATTTATTTGCAATATCAAATACCCCTGAAAACCCGTTTGCTAGTGTTTATAGAGAATCCTTAACTGAAACTGCTCATCAACACCTTCTGCTCCTCGTTGGGTTCGACACTCTTATTTATCGAAAGTACTATGATACACCCCCTATACTTGTGGGTCGTCAGTGATCATTTACTCTTTATACATGAATTATGTGAGTTTTTCAAGTGTTCAGGTATCTCCATGGACCAAGTTAAGAGGAAATTATTCTCTTTATCACTTAAGGAAAGAGCTGCGGAATGGTATAAGATGCTAAAGAATGGGTGATCTATTGGATGGGAGGAAATTGTACCTCTCTTTTATTCTAAATTTTATCCTCCAAGTGAGATTCATAAAGATCGAAATCAAATATATAATTGCTGGCCTCAAGATGGAGAGAGTACTGCCCAAGAATGGGGGAGATTGAAGTCACTAATGCTCAAATGTCCCATTCATGAGATCCCCAGTAATATAATTATTAATAAGTTCCATGCAAGGCTTTCTCTTCATGATAAGGATTTATTGGATGCTTCTTGTTCTGGATCATTTACACGTATGAAGGAAGAAGCTAAATGGGATCTTCTCGACCGCATTCAGGAAAATTCTGAAGGATGGGAGAATGATAAAGGAAGAAAGTCAGGTATTAATTATGATTATGAATGAACTGAATCTTTTATGCAAACTGATGAATTTCGTAATACTAGTGCTGTTTATGGTATTGATTCTCAAGTTCTTGCAAATTGTTTTCAAGGCTTTTGCCTCTTATCTTGATGTTCCCAAAAAGGAGTGGAACAAGTACCATGTACCATATAAGGATATTGTTAATTGTGTTCCTGTTCCTGCTAGAACTATTGAAGTTTGTACTGCTGAACGTGTTTTGCCTGAACCTTATATTGAGAAAGTACCTTTCCCTGCCAAGGTAAAGGAACATTCTACTGTAACTAGTGTGGTTAATAAAAGTAAAAAGAAAGCTATAGAACCTGATGAGAAAATAATTATTGAACCTGCGGTAGCAACAGTAACGGACTTGGTTACTGAAAATGTAGAAGAGGTACATATTATATTTTGTGAAGATTCTTCTAATATTGTTTCACATCCTAGTAAATCCAAGAAAACTAGTGTTCCTGTGCTTTCTGTCAGAATAGGTGATCATTGCTATTATGGTTTATGTGATATTGGTGCAAGTTCTGGTGCTATTCCTTATGAGCTTTACAGGGAAATTATGCATGAAATTGGTTCCTGTGAACTTGAAGAAATTGATGTGGTTATCCAGCTTGCTAATAGAGAGACCATCTCCCCGATTGGTATTGTTACACATGTCAAAGTTTTATGTGGTAAGATTAAATATCCTTCTGATTTTCTAGTACTTGGTTCAGCTGCTAGTAAGACTTGTCCTATTATTTTTGGTAGACCTTTTTTGAATACTTGTGGTGCTATTATAGATTGCAAGAAAAAGAAAATTCTTACTAAATTTGAAGGAGAGTCTTATGAGTTTAATTTTTCTAAGTTTGCTAAAGCTCCTTATAATACTGAATTGCCTAATGAGGATTTTATAGTTGAACAACTTGCTTATATTGCTGTTGCTCCTAACAATGCTCTGCAACAATTTATGGAGGACCAAGAAAGTGAGGTCTTTATGGAGTAAAGAAATGAAATTGATGAGATTTTTCTTCGTCAACCGGAGATTCTTAAGAACGATTTACTTGTGGAAGACTTGGGTACCACGCTACCAACCAAGGAAGATCCTATTTTCGATTGAAAACCCTTACCCGATGATCTTAAATATACTTATATCGATGATAAGAAAATATATCATGTTATTATTAGTTCTATACTTTCAGGACAGGAAAAGGAAAGATTATTGGGAGTACTGAAGAAGCACCGAGGAGCTATGGGATATAATCTTGATGATTTGAAGGGGATTTCTCCTACCATATGTCAGCATGTTATTAATATAGAACTGGATGCAAAGCCAGTTGTTGAACATCAGCGTTGTTTAATTCCGAAGATGAAAGATGTGGTAAGAAATGAGGTATTTAAACTTCTTGATGCGGGTATTATTTATCCTATTGCTGATAGTAGATGAGTTAGTCATGTGCATTGTGTCCCTAAGAAAGGACGATAATGTTGTGCCTAATGAGGATAATGAACTTATTTCTCAAAGAGTAGTAGTTGGTTATCGGATGTGCATTGATTTTAGAAAAGTTAACAAAGTTATTAAGAAAGATCATTACCCTTTACCTTTAATTGATCAAATGTTAGAAAGGTTGTCTAAGAAAACTCATTTTTGTTTCCTTGATGGTTATTCTGGGTTTTCTCAAATTGCTGTTAAAAAGCAAGATCAAGAGAAAACCACTTTTACTTGTCCTTATGGAACTTATGCTTATAGACGTATGCCTTTTGGTTTGTGTAATGCTCCTGCTATGTTTCAAAGAGGCATGTCTGCTATCTTTCATGGTTTTTGAGAAGAAATTGTGGAGGTATTCATGGACGATTTCTCCGTCTATGGGACTTCTTTTGATAACTGTTTGCACAACCATGATAAAGTTTTGCAGAGATGTGAAGAAACTAATCTTGTTCTTAATTGGGAGAAATGCCACTTTATGGTAAATGAAGGAATTGTTCTTGGGCATAAAATTTCTGAAAGAGGTATTGAAGTCGATAGAGCCAAAGTGGAGGCAATTGAGAAAATGCCCTATCCCAGGGATGTTAAAGATTCGTAGTGTTCTTGGCCATGCTGGTTTCTATAGGAGGTTTATTAAAGATTTCTCTAAAATTTCAAAGCCTCTTACTAATCTTCTCCAAAAGGATGTACCTTCTGTCTTTGATGATGACTATAAGGAAGCTTTTGAAACTCTAAAGAAGGCTTTAACTACTGCTCCTATTGTTCAACCGCCTGATTGGAATTTACCGTTCGAAATTATGTGTGATGCTAGTGATTTTGCCGTAGGTGCTATTCTTGGACAACGAGTAGATAAGAAGTTGAATGTTATTCATTATGCTAGTAAGACTCTTGATGCTGCTCAAAAGAATTATGCTACTACTGAAAAATAATTCTTAGCTATAATCTTTGCTTGTGATAAATTTAGACCTTATATTGTTGATTCAAAAGTTACTATTCATACTAATCATGCTGCTATTAGATACCTTATGGAAAATAAAGATACTAAGCCTAGGCTTATTAGATGGTTGTTTCTTTTACAAGAGTTTGATTTGCATATTGTAGATCGGAAGGGCGCTAAAAATCCAGTTGCAAATAATTTTACTAGATTGGAAAACATATCTTATGATCCTATTCCTGTTAATGATAGTTTTCCAAATGAACAATTGGCTGCAATAAAGGTAACTTCGCGTGAGAGTCCTTGGTATGCTGATTATGCTAACTTTATTGTTTCCAAGTATTTTCCTCCAAAATTTACAGCTCAACAAAGAAGGAAATTCTTTTATGACTTGAGACATTTTTTTGGGATGACCCACACTTACATAAAGAAGGAGTGGATGGAATTATGCGAAGATGTGTTCCAGAATATGAACAACAAGATATATTGAGAAAATGTCATGGTAGCGCTTATGGAGGACATCATGTTGGAGATAGAACTGCACAAAATGTTCTACAATCAGGTTTTTATTGGAGTACTCTTTTTAAAGATGAAAGAAAGTTTATTTTATCTTGTGATGAATGTCAAAGAGTTGGTAATATTTCTAGACACAATGAAATGCCTATGAGTTATCCTCTTGTTATTGAACCATTTGACTGTTGGGGATTTGACTTTAGGGATTTCTATTTTCGTGCCCTCGGGTCCTTAGTTGTGCTCAGTTTTCCCCAGCCGCTTAACTTTTCCTAAGTTTCCCCTTCCGTCTAGTTTGAAACACTCACAAGTGCTGGAACGGCCGGTAGCCGTCTGGTCAGAGGCCTTGACCGTTAATCTGACGGGTGGGGCTTCACAGGGGCAGTTCCTCCCTGACCGTCTCGTGCTGACGGGTAGGGTCCGGAGACACGTCGGAGCAGCCATCCATCTACCGCTGACGTGTGGGCCGTTTTATTTCCTGATTGTATACGTGGTGCTACCAATGACAAATGGGGCCGCTCTATAGGGCTGCCGCAGCCAATGACTAGTGGGGTCGTGTATTTTTTAGGAAAAGACATATATTGCTGCTCTGTGGGGCTACCGCAGCCAATGACCAGTGGGGTTGTCTATTTATTTAGAGAAAATCATATATTGCCGCTCTGTGGGGCCTCCACAGCCAATGACCGCTGGGGTCGTCTATTTATTTAGAGAAAATCATATAGAGCCGCTATGTGGGGCCACCTCAGGTAATGACCGCTGGGGTCGCCCTTAGTGAAAAGGCTTATATCCCTGCTTTTAGTTAGAGAGAAGCAACAAGTTTGCTAATTAATTTTCTTAAGCTAGACCCAGCAGGTGACTATTTTTGCAGCTTAATCTAAAGTGAATCTTATTCTAAACATGGCTGGAACCTAGTGTTGTGTATCTCATTAGTCATCGGAGAACCGCTGGCAGCTCGTTCCCCACCCTTGGATGAAGCAGCCATCGCCGGCGCCTTGTCGCGCCGCCGGCTCTGTCGCCCGGCGGCGTCAGACGGACTGCGGCGCTGCACGTCAACCACGTCTCCAGTACTTGTTTCGTCCGCACGCATTGTACCCACCGCAGGAAAGTCCACTGCAAGAAGATCCGCCGCCCACGACGACCGGGATTTGTTCCGTGCACCAATTGGTAGTACAGCTTGATAAGACCTCCGCTTCTGCCTCCCCCGCCCCCCTAATCGATTTGGTTCCCATAATTTATTGGAGTTTGCAGGTGCGAAATAGTCCTCAATGTCTGATCGTAGCGGGTACACTGGCGAGGGTGGGGATTCGATCATGTCGTGGCCACGTTCTACTTCTCCTACCTCGTCGGAAGTGCATGTATCTAGCTTCTGCTCTCTGTACTACCGTTGAATTTGAAGTGCCGCCATGGCCTGTTGGAGTTATTTCAGTTGTTCTTTTTTTCCATTATTGTTACAATTTGCTAGGCAAGCCGATGATCCATGGTACATTGCATACCAAGATGAATCAACCCAGTGGTGTAGCCAGAGGATGGATTTGGAGG